>NC_057802.1:514517613-514718595 GCF_018294505.1 Triticum aestivum | reverse complement strand
TCAGAAATTTGACTGAACTTTGACCAACCACCAATTCTAAACCATAAGTCCAAATGATTTGATTCTTTTTGCATTGTCTTTGTTACAGAAAACTCTAGCAGCACACCAAAGGGTGGATTTTTCCTTGATGTCTAGAATTTCTGGTGATTTTCAGAATGTGTTTTGACATTTATTTTTTTGGTTTTAAATTATTTTCAGAAGGAGAAGCTTGTCTTGAAGCAAACCAAGAGGGGTGTGATCCTCCACTACACTAAGGCAAGCCACACCAGCATTTGGATGGTGTTATTTCAATATATATGATTTTCTACTTGAATATGAGTTCTTATTTGCGTTTAAAATTTGATAAATATTTTTTGGTAAATTGCTAGTTACTTTATTCTGCTAGATATGCTTGTTTTAGTTACTGGTTGATTGCATGAACTTGTTTGGTTAAGTAGAGTAAGATTTTGCACTATGCATATTGTTATGGAAATTAATGGTAGTTTTTACTAAGTGATATTTTTATTTAAATAAAGAACTAATAAAAATATTGCTTGATGACAAAAATGAGTTATAACCAGAGAGTTTTGATCTTTAGTGTTGGAAGATAATTATGTGGTTAAGTTTGATCCATGAATATGAGTTGTTTGTTTTGCATGACGAGTAGTTGCATGAAAAATTTTATATCATGTTATTGATAAAAAGTTTTTATCAAAGTAAATTGGATTAAGTTCAACTTGAATATAATGTTAATCACATCATGGTGCCACTGAATCGGGTTTTAATTCAGCGCGACTATGTTTACCTAATGGGAAGGTCTTGATTCGGTCCTTTGTTGTGGCTCTCACCGGTGCCTCCCGCGAGGGAAGGTTATGGGCGTGCATACCCTGGCCCGGTAAGCAGACATAACCTTGTGTGCTTGTTTTTGTTTTTATGGTACCTTGCCCCCGTTTGGGACCGTTTTGCCACGACGGTGGCCGTTGGTGTCTTTGGTAGACACGGGGCCACCCAAGACCTAGCCTGAGAGGGAGATGGTCGGAGTGGTCGGGGAGAGTGCATGACAAAGGGAGGGTTTCGTCAGAATACTTTGGTCCACCCGAATGGGAGTGCGAGGCCAGGTATTCCGTAGTGTGGGTAAAGTGCGCTACCTCTGCAGAGTGTATTTAATCTATCGATAGCCGCGCCCTTGGTCCTGGGCAAGACTCGGGAGTAAGTCACACCATGGATCAACTTTTATAATAAATTTTGCAAACTAAACGATTTTTGTGATGCGTTGTTTCGTCGTGAACACTCGAGGTGTTCATGAGTATTTGCTTTCAGGTGTGACCCCGGTGTGGTCACCGTTTGGTTACGAGGTAACCGTCTGGTAAGCGAGTCCGTGTGACTCGATGTTCGTTTTGTTTGTATTGCATCCGTAGTATTTCTTGCATTGAATTAACCTAATTAATTATCTTGATATTGTCTGTCATCGTGCTTATGTTTGTTGTGAGGTTGCAAGTACATTCAATGTACTGACCTGGCATGTTATGCCAGCTTTCAGGCAAGTCGGTTCGCATCGGAGCGCATCTCGTGTCTAGGCCGTGTCCATGTCGGTGTCCCTGTGCTATGGAGTTCCACTTCGTCATTCTTCCGCTGCCGCGTAGTTCGTGTGATCGAGGCCCCAGCCATGTTCATTAAATAATGTACATACTGTCCAGCAGCACCGTGTGTGCCGCTTGCCCTCGTATCTCGATGTAATATCAGACCTATGTATTCTACTAGTATCAATAAAGCGGTTGTTTCTGTACCATGTTGTTGTATATTGCCAGAAGACTCGATCTCTGGGCTGGCAATGCAAGGTAAACCGGTTGCTCTGAGCCGGGGTGCCACAACGCTTGGTATCAGAGCCGCGCTGATTGTAGGACACGCTAGACCGGTAGTGCGTTAGTAAAACGGTAGATAGCTTCGTTTGAGTGCCGGTAGTCATAGAAATTGGTTGTTGCATTGCATGCATGTTTAATTGTTATTATTACTAACCGTATGGTTTGTGAGTGTAGATGGCACCAGTACCGTTCTTGTACCATCCTGAGCCAGCTCCGTACACATCGCTGCACCTGCTTCAGAACGTGTGGCGACGACTCTACCCAAAGGGTGCTGATCCAGAGTACTGGGTGTATCACGAGCATCTGGCCGGTGCATTGTATGAGTATTATGCTGAGGTCACTCTACACCACAGTTCCCCATCCGGCGCTTACACTCGTTCGACTAAGGGTGGTCTTGCTTCTACGCCATCTCAGGCGGTTCAGTTTGCTGCTCTCGAGGCTCTTGTAGACTTGCGCTACAACGAGGTTCGCATGCACACCCACCCTGGTCTTTTCTACTACCCATCTCTGCACGAGAATGGGCGTATCCGCTTTCCCTTGATTAATCCGGCGTGCGATCGTCCCACTAGCCACCTTTCTCGCTACATCACTGCTAGTTATCTCCTTAACTACGAGTTAGCTCGGGAGCTTTCACGCGCTCGCGCAGCTCTCGCGGCTGCTCGTATAAGGAATCCTCTACCCGCTGTCATCTATACTTATGCTCCGGTTTCTTCCGCCTTTGTTCCACCGGCGACCTCACAGGGTACCGTTAACCCTCTGACGGTGAACCCTCGCAGCGCTCCTGCTGCATGGTCTTCCCTTGTCGCTACTCCTGCTGCTCCTATGCTTAGATCCCATCCCCCGCCTGCCCCTGAGGGAGAGCCCTCAAGGCAGCGTCGTCGCGTCTCTCATGATCCGGAGGTCTCCTTTATCAGTTCAGGATCAGGGTCCGGCTCAGGAGACGAGCCTGCAGCAGCACCGACCGAGCAGTAGACCGTTAGAGTATCGTCGTAGTCATGAGCATGATGTATGGGTGTAGTCGCACTTGTCATGATGCGTAGTTTCATGTACGAGGGTAGTAGAGCCATTGTGATGATTACTTTCATGTTGGTACTATGTATAATTATGTTGGACTCTTTTATTCGCCTTGGTTTTTATTCGCTGCTTTCTTCCGGGATTTGTCATTGGCTTTTTCCCCCATTTTGGAATTTTCTCATCATGGTTGCTATGTATTGGGAAAATGAAAAATAAGATGCCGCGTGGAGGCAGCAACAGCCAAGCTTGTGAGGATGTCCCTGTCCGTCGCTCCGCAAGACAGGCAGGACATTCCCCTGAGCCATACCAGCCACCTCCGCCTCCACCGCCACAACCGCCTTCCACCGAGCAAATCCTGCGAATGTTTGAAGAAAGAAGAAGCAACGATCTGCTGGAAATACTGAAAAGTGTACAAGTTATGGTTGGGCAGAATGGACACTAGAATGGACATCACTCCAAGCTGTCAAATTTTCAGCGAACCAATCCTCCCAATTTCAGCCAAGTAATTGATCCATTGGACGCCGACGACTGGCTAAGGACCATTGAGAGGAAACTGGAGATTGCTCGCACTGAAGAAGGAGACAAGGTTCCCTTCGCAACGCATTATCTCGAAGGAGCTGCCGCTATATGGTGGGATAATGCTAAGGCAATATGGCCCGCGGACGAGGAAATTACTTGGACAAAATTCAAGGACCATTTCTGCAAGTATCATATTCCCACCGGGACCAAGAAGGTCAAGCAACGCGAATTTCTCGCTCTCACTCAAGGCAGCGCGACCGTCAATGAATATCTGAACAAATTCAACCATCTGGCCCGCTATTCTCTCCATGATGTGGCCACAGAAGAGCGGAAGATTGATCGTTTTCTTGGAGGCCTGAATCAGCATCTCAGGTGCACTCTCAGCATGTTTGATTTCCCAGACTTCCTGACTCTGGTGAACAAGGCTCTCATGGCAGAAAGGGAACACAAGTTCCTGCACGACAACAAGCCTGCTGCTAATGACCACAAGCGCAAATTCGAACCAAAGAAGGATATGCAACCAGTGCAAAAGGCTCGTACTTGGCAATAGACTCAGGTGGAGTACAAACCCAACTGGCAGCAGAATGTCAACAAGACTACCACGCAAGTCAAGAATGTCGTGACCAGCCCAGTGCGTGAAGATTGTCAGCGCAACAATTCACGCTTCAGGTGTGGTCAAACCGGACACTACGCCAGACAGTGTCCCAAGAACAACAGGCACGTAGCTCCACAAGTCAACTACATGGAGCCGTATCCCGCCCCAGATGTGATCCAAGGGCAAAATCATCACATCTCCGCAGACGAAGCCCAAGAGGACCCGGAAGTCGTCATTGGTATGTTTCTTGTTAACGACATACCCGCCGTGATTTTATTTGACTCTAGGGCTTCCCACTCTTTTATTTCACGGAGTTTTGCTTCCCAAAACAATTTTCCTTGCTCGATTTTGGGAAAGCACATGCTGGTACAATCCCCGGGATCCCTACTCAGAAGCAATCTCGTCTGCCGAAATTTGGAGATTGACATCAAGGGCGTCAAGTTTCCAACATCATTGATAATCATAGATTCCAACAAATTGGATGTCATTCTGGGCATGAATTGGTTAACCTAATACCAAGTCTGCATCAGCTGTGCGACCAGAGAAGTTACCCTAAAAATATGGAAGGTCGCACCACAAGTTTTTATGCCCGCAAGGGCATCCCCACAAAAGATATGGTGTTCGCAGCCGTGGCAGAAGAGGTGGAATTAATCCCAGTGGTCAGTGAGTATCCAGATGTATTTCCTGAAGAATTACCCGGCATGCCACCAGACCGAGAATTGGAGTTTGCTATTGACCTGGTGCCTGGAACCACTCCGATACATAAGAAATATTATCGGATGCCTTCCTCAGAATTGGTGGAATTGAAGAAACAACTGGATGAGATGTTGTAGAAAGGATACATTCGTCCAAGCTCTTCACCATGGGGATCACCCGCAATCTTCATGGACAAAAAGGATGGCAGTCTACGAATGTGCGTAGACTACCGACAGCTGAATGACGTCACCATTAAAAACAAGTATCCCCTGCCAAGGATTGACGATCTGTTTGATCAACTCAGTGGGGCCCAAGTATTCTCAAAAATTGATTTGAGGACTGGATATCATCAACTCAAGATAAAGAAGGAAGATATTCCTAAGACCGCGTTCACCACGCGGTACAGTCTTTATGAATACACCGTTATGTCCTTCGGCCTCACCAACGCTCCTGCCTTCTTTATGCATATGATGAACAAGGTGTTTATGGATTTCTTGGACAAATTTGTGGTGGTGTTCATTGATGACATTCTCATTTACTCCAAGAGCAAGGACGAATACAAGGAGCATCTTCGAGCACTTCTGCAAAGGCTTCGCGACCATCAGCTTTATGCCAAATTCAGCAAATGTGAGTTCTGGCTCCAACAAGTGGGATTCCTCGGACATATCCTCTCGGCGGAAGGAATCTCGGTGGACCCAAGCAAGGTAAAGGATGTACTTGATTGGTCCGCACCCACAACAGTTTCAGAAATCCGGAGTTTCCTTGGCCTAGCCGGATATTATCGCCATTTTATCGAAGGATTTTTGAAGATCGCCAAGCCAATGACTGAGCTTCTCAAGAAGGATAAGAAGTTCGTATGGTCTGAGGACTGTGAACGGAGCTTAAATGAGTTAAAAACCAGGCTGACCTCGGCACCCGTATTAACTCTTCCAGACATCTACCGCAGTTTTGATGTCTACTGCGACGCATCCAGAAGAGGACTCGGGTGTGTACTCAGGCAAGATGGCAAAGTGGTGGCCTATGCATCTCGACAACTGCGGCAACATGAGGGGAACTATCCTACTCATGATCTGGAATTGGTCGTGGTGGTGCACGCTTTGAAAATCTAGAGACATTATCTGATTGGAAAGAAGTGCGAGATATTCACCGACCATAAGAGTCTCAAGTATATATTCACTCAGCCTGACTTGAACCTTCGACAGGGAAGATGGCTCGAGTTGGTTAAGGACTACGACGTCGGAATAAATTATCACCCGGGCAAAGCAAATGTGGTGGCTGATGCCCTCAGCCGCAAGCCAGCCAACCTCAATGCCCTAATGGATTCCTTACCTCCGGAGCTTTATGAAGAAATCATGCAACTAAATTTGGTGATCACCGACGCCCGCCTCACCAATATATTGGAAGTTGCCCCTACTCTCGAAGAAGAAATCCGTAGTGCTCAGGCGGATGATAAGGTGTTACAAATATATGTTCAGAAGATGCACCAAGGGCAAGCACCAGATTTCTCGATGGATCGGCAAGGTTCGCTAAGGTTCCGAGGAAGACTTTGCGTACCCAACCAAGAAAGTCTGAAGAAGAAAATATTGGCAGAAGCGCATGAAGCACCATACTCAATTCACCCCGGTGGTACCAAAATGTATGAGGACCTTCGTCAGGTATTTTGGTGGGATGGAATGAAGAAAGACATCGCATACTTTGTGGCCTGTTGCGACATCTGCAATAAGGTAAAGGCGGAACACCAAAAACCCGCCGGACTCCTCCAACCCCTGTCGGTATCCCAATGGAAATGGGATGATATCTGTATGGACTTCATCACCGGACTACCAAGGTCTCACCAAGGAAACGACGCAATATGGGTCATAGTGGACACCTTAACAAAGGTGGCACACTTCCTTCCTATCCGGACCACATACCGTGCAAATCAACTCGCACAGCTGTATGTGTCAAGAATCGTCGGTCTGCACGGAGTACCCAAGACTATCACCTCCGACCGGGGATCTCTATTCACCTCCGCATTTTGGTCCCGACTACATCAAGCCTTGAGGACCGCTTTGAAATACAGCACCGCCTATCATCCTCAGACAGATGGACAGACCGAGCGAGTAAATCAAATACTCGAGGATATGCTCAGGGCATGCACATTGGCCCAAGGAACCAAGTGGGAAGACTGTCTGCCCTACGCCGAGTTTTCCTACAACAACAGTTTCCAGGCCAGCTTGAAGATGTCACCCTATGAAGCCCTGTATGGCCGGAAATGCCGCACCCCATTGAATTGGTCCCAAACCGGAGACAGCCGTATTTTCGGGACTGATTTAATGCTCGAAGCAGAGAAGCAAGTCAAGGAAATCTGAGACAGACTGCAAATGGCCAAATCCCGATAGAAGAGCTACTATGATGCCAAACATCGGCAGATCAGCTTCGAACCCGGAGAACACGTATATCTCTGAGTCACCCCTATGAAAGGAGTCAAGAGGTTTCAGACCCGAGGAAAATTGGCACCCAGATATATCGGTCCATTCCCCGTCATGGCCAGAGTCGGAACAGTCGCATACCAGTTGGAATTGCCACCAGAACTGTCAGAAGTACACAACGTGTTTCACATATCACAGCTAAGAAGATGTATCTCGCCACCGGAGAAAAGGACTGATATGGCAGAGATAGAATTGGCTAAGGATTTGACTTATGAGGAAAAGCCAATCAGAATATTGGATCAGACAGAAAGGGTCACCCGCAGCAAAGAAATAAGGTTTTATAAGGTTCAGTGGGAGCATCACACCGGAGAAGAAGCAACCTGGGAAAGAAAGGAATTTTTAAGGACTGCATACCCAGAATGGTTTTCCCAAGCAACCGAATCTTGAGGACGAGATTCATCCTAAGTGGGGGAGGTTTGTGACAGCCTGGATTTTGCCTTCTCTCTTTTTCCGGACTTGCTTTCTCTCTTTTTCCGGACTTGGTTTTCACCGTGGTTTTTGCCCTGATTTGATTTGGGTTTTGAATCATTTCAAATGGACTTGTCACTTGGGCATATCCTTGAATTTCACCCAAGTGACCTATCTACCTTATTCTTCCAACAAATTCCCAAAATAATCAAATGAATATTTTTCCTAAAAGAAAAATATTCATTTTTCTCTCTGAAATTCAATTCAGAAACTTGTGCTCCAAAGCAACCTCATTTTTTCTTGCTCAGAAAAATCTGAGATAAATCATGAATATTCTTAGGACCCTGGCACACCTTCCCATGAAAAATATTGCACCACTTTTTGGAGTATTTTGCTGTAGAAAATCATTTCTCTTCTGACCTAAAATCCCAGTTTGTACAGCAAGTACATTTTTCCTTGAGCTTTTAGCCTTGATCTTTCTTGAGCTTAAACACCCTCCTAAGAAACCCTAAACCCCACGAGATCAGCCCTAATGGCCTTCTAGAAGGTGGTCAAACTTGGCGACCAAGTTTCTGGACAGAAACTTGCTAGCTTAGTTGAGTCCAATCTGGTCGGCCTGGGTACGAGCCATCACCTCTCCTAGACGTAACACTGCACGGTCGAGTGCGTAGACAAGGTTTGGCCTCTCTTGGGTGCCATTTTGACCAAGCCAGCTTGGTGACCGCGCGAGGACACGGCGCCTGGCAGCGTCTCGACGCGCTCTGGCTGTCACCTTGCCCTCTGTTTCGCGTGTGCTCGTTCCAGCGCTGGCCGCCGACTGCCGCAGCGCGCCACAAGCCTCGACCCATCACCCTTGACCGCTCCCTGGCGCTCGTCGATGCCGGAGCCGCCGCAGCGAGCACGGGCGCGTCGCGTCCAAAACACCACAGTGTGCGCGTGCGCTTGTCCTCATCTCCAACCGCCTCCTGTGCTTGTCCGCGAGCGTGGGCAAGCTCCTGCGTTGATGCTGAGCCCTTGCCCCCTCGTGTTGGAGCTTCTCGTCGACGTTCGCCGCGTGTCCAGAGTGCTCCAGCGGCGACACGTCCCCCCCCCCCTGCTCGGGCTATATATAGCACTCCCCGCCTCGTTTTCGAGCCAAGACACACTCCACCCAACCTCCACGAACACGTAGATGAGCAGAAGCTCGGTCGGGCAGGCCTCTGGCCGTCGCCCCGACCAGAGGACTCCGGCGATCCCCGCAGGCCAGCCGCCGCCCTCCGGTGCCTCTCGAGCTCAAGCAACTGCTTGGGCGGGACATTGGTGGTCCGTTGGTGCTGCCTGGACACCGCCAAGCCCTCGGAGCCGCCCCTAGCCGTCGTCTTCTCCCTAGGTGCGCCTCTTGTGGGGAACCAAGAACAAGAAAATCAACAGGATATTTAGTTTTCCCACACAAGACTTCAACATCTCTAACAATCCCAATTGGTGAAATAGTATCTCTATTGGCAAGTTTAATTGTGACATCAATATCTTCTAACTCAGCAGGTGCGATGTCATGCATAATTTCTTTGTATAAAGAGATAGGCATTGCACTAGCACTAGCACCCATATCACACAAGCCATGATAACAATGATCTCCTATTTTAACAGAAATAACAGGCATGCCTACCACAGGTCTATGTTTATCTTTAGCACCAAGTTTAGCAATTCTAGCAGTTTCCTCACAGAAATAAATAACATGCCCATCAATATTATCAGCCAAGAGATCCTTAACAATAGCAATATTAGGTTCAACTTTAGCTTGCTCAGGGGGTGCATAAGTTCTAATATTACTTTTACGAACCACAGTCGAGGCTTTAGCATGATCCTTTATTCTAACAGGGAAGGGTGGTTTCTCAACATAAGCAGTAGGAACAATAGGATCATTATAAGTGATAGTCTTTTCTTCAACTTTAATAGGTGCAACTGCTTTTAGTTCAACGGGAGGATTATATTTAAACCACTTCTCGTTAGGGAGATCAATGTGAGCAACGAAGGATTCACAGAAAGAAGCTACAATCTCAGAGTCAAGTCCATATTTAGTGCTAAATTTACGGAAAACATCGGTATCCATAAAAGATTTAACACAATCAAACTTAGGTGTTATACCTAACTCCTTACCTTCGTCGAGATCCCAATCTTCAGAGTTGCATTTAATTCTTTCCAATAAATCACATTTGAATTCAATAGTCTTCATCATAAAAGAACCAGTACAAGAACTATCGAGCATGGAGCGATTGTTGTCAGAAAGCCGAGCATAAAAATTTTGAATAATCATTTCTCTTGAGAGATCATGATTGGGGCATGAATATAACATTGACTTAAGCCTCCCCCAAGCTTGAGCGATGCTTTCTCCTTCGCGAGGCCAAAAATTATATATATAATTACGATCACGATGAACAAGATGCATAGGATAAAACTTCTGATGAAATTCCAATTTCAATCGCTTGTAGTCCCATGATCCCATATCATCACATAGCCTATACCATGTCAATGCATCCCCCTTCAAAGATAAAGGGAAGACCTTATTCTTTATAACATCATCGGGCATACCTGCAAGCTTAAATAATCCACAAACTTCATCCACATAGATTAAGTGTAAAATGGGATGCAATGTTCCATCTCCTGCAAACAGTTTAGCTAGCAGTTTCTCTATCATACCCGAAGGAATTTCAAAGTAAACATTTTCAATAGGTTCAGTAGGTTGGGGAGCGACTCTTTGCTCTACTGGTCGGGGTGAAGATACCCCGAACAAGCCCCTCAAAGGATTACTTTCCATAGTCAGAAGTGACAGTAAATTTCAGCACACTATATAAAATTTTCCTTACCAAATTCCACCTACCAAAGGCGCTTCACTCCCCAGCAACGGCGCCAGAAAAGAGTCTTGATGACCCACAAGTATAGGGGATCTATCGTAGTCCTTTCGATAAGTAAGAGTGTCAAACCCAACGAGGAGCAGAAGGAAATGATAAGCGGTTTTCATCAAGGTATTCTCTGCAAGCACTGAAATTATAGGTAACAGATAGTTTTGTGATAAGGTAATTTGTAACGAGCAACAAGTAACAAAAGTAAATAAAGTGCAGAAAGGTGGCCCAAAACTTTTTGTAGCAAAGGACAAGCCTGGACAAACTCTTATATAGAGAAAAGCGCTCCCGAGGACACATGGGAATTATCGTCAGGCTAGTTTTCATCACGTTCATATGATTCGCGTTCGGTACTTTGATAATTTGATATGTGGGTGGACCGGTGCTTGGGTGCTGTCCTTACTTGGACAAGCATCCCACTTATGATTAACTCCTATTGCAAGCATCCGCAACTACAAAAGAAGTATTAAGGTAAACCTAACCATAGCATGAAACATATGGATCCAAATCAGCCCCTTACGAAGCAACGCATAAACTAGGGTTTAAGCTTCTGTCACTCTAGCAACCCATCATCTACTTATTACTTCCCAATGCCTTCCTCTAGGCCCAAACAATGGTGAAGTGTCATGTAGTCGACGTTCACATAACACCACTAGAGGAGAGACAACATACATCTCATCAAAATATCGAACGAATACCAAATTCACATGACTACTAATAGCAAGACTTCTCCCATGTCCTCAGGAACAAACGTAACTACTCACAAAGCATATTCATGTTCATAATCAGAGGAGTATTAATATGCATATAGGATCTGAACATATGATCTTCCACCAAATAAACCAACTAGCATCAACTACAAGGAGTAATCAACACTACTAGCAACCTACAGGTACCAATCTCAGACTTAGAGACAAGGATTGGATACAAGAGATGAACTAGGGTTTGAGAGGAGATGGTGCTGGTGAAGATGTTGATGGAGATTGACCCCCTCCCGATGAGAGGGTCATTGGTGATGACGATGGCGATGATTTCCCCCTCCCGGAGGGAAGTTTCCCCAGCAGAACAGCTCTGCCGGAGCCCTAGATTGGTTCAGCCAAGGTTTCGCCTCGTGGCGGCGGAGTTTCTTCCCGAAAGCTTGCTTATGATTTTTTTCTCGGACGAAAGACTTCATATAGCACAGGATGGGCACCGGAGGGCCACCAGGGGGCCCACGAGGCAGGGGGCGCGCCCCCCACCCTCGTGGCCAGGGTGTGGGCCCCCTCTGGTATTTTCTTCGCTCAGTATTTTTTATTATTTCCAAAAATGACTTCCGTGGAGTTTCAGGACTTTTGGAGTTGCGCAGAATAGGTCTCTAATATTTGCTCCTTTTCCAGCCCAGAATTCCAGCTGCCGGCATTCTCCCTCTTCATGTAAACCTTATAAAATAAGAGAGAATAGGCATAAGTATTGTGATATAATGTGTAATAACATCCCATAATGCAATAAATATCGATATAGAATCATGATGCAAAATGGACGTATCAACTCCCCCAAGCTTAGACCTCGCTTGTCCTCAAGCGGAAGCCGATAACGATAAATATGTCCACATGTTTAGAGATAGAGGTGCCGATAAAATAAAATACGAACATGAGGGCATCATGATCATTCTTATAACAGCAACATATATGGATATTGTCATATGATTTCTTATGCTCAAGTAATAATCGATTCACAATGTCAAGTATGAATCAGAAACTTCATTGAGGACTAACAAACTATAACCTCAGTCATTAAGGCAATTGCAATTTATCATAACATCAGAAAGAGTCTATGTAAGAGCTTTTCAGCAAGTCCACATACTCAACTATCATTTAGTCTTTCACAATTGCTAACACTCACGCAATACTTGTGGTTACGGAGTTTTAATCAAACACAGAGAAAGATAGGGGCTTATAGTTTCGCCTCCCAACCTTTTACCTCAAGGGTAATGTCAACAATAATAGTTCATGCTAGCTTACATCCAATTGGATATATATATCAGGATCTTTCCAACACAATGTGCTTGCCAAAGGATAAAATGTAAAAAGGAAAGGTGAAGATCACCATGACTCTTGCATAAGGGTAAGAGATAAAAGTAAAAGATAGGCCCTTCACAGAGGGAAGCAGAGGTTGTCATGCGCTTTCATGGTTGGATGCACGAAATCTTAATGCAAAAGAACGTCACTTTATATTGCCACTTGTGATATGGACCTTTATTATGCAGTCCGTCGCTTTTATTTCTTCCACATCACAAGATCGTATAAAGCTTATTTTCTCCACACTAATAAATCATACATATTTAGAGAGAAATTTTTATTCTTGCACCGATGACAACTTACTTGAAGGATCTTACTCAATCCATAGGTAGATATGGTGGACTTATGGCAAAACTGGGTTTAAGGGTATTTGGAAGCACAAGTAGTATCTCTACTTGGTGCAAAGAATTTGGCTAGCATGAGGGAGAAAGGAAAGCTCAACATGTTGGATGATCCATGACAATATAATTTATTCCGGATATAAGAAAACATAACCCATTACGTTGTCTTCCTTGTCCAACAACAACTCTTTAGCATGTCATATTTTAATTAGTGCTCACAATCATAAAAGATGTCCAAGATAGTATATTTATATGTGAAACCTATCTTTCTTTATTACTTCCTATCAATTGCAACGATGACCAAAACTATGTTTGTTAACTCTCAACAACTTTTAATCATCATACTCTTTATATGTGAAGTCATTACTCTCCATAAGATCAATGTGATCTCTTTATTTCTTTTTATTCTTTCTCTTTTCTTTTATTCTCTCAAGATCATAGCAAAATAATCAAGCCCTTGACTCAACACTAATCTTTATTATATATAGCTCACGGACTCGATTACATACAGGGATCATAAAGAAAAACTCAAAACTAAATCATACTAAAAACTTTATTCTACTAGATCAAGATATTACTAAAAGGATCTAACTAAGAAAAACGGTAAAGATAGGAGTGTGATGGTGATACGATACTGGGGCACCTCCCCCAAGCTTGGCAGTTGCCAAGGGGAGTGCCCATACCCATGTGATTATGTTTCCTTTGCTGGTGAAGAAGATGGTGGAGTTGTTGATGATGTGGGCTTGTCGTCCATCTTCCAAGGCATAGGCTCACCATCATAGAAGGATGATCGAGTCTCCGGGATCCTCAAATCTACAGCCAAACTCATCCTCTTGAATCTATATTCATACTCACAGTTTTGGTTTTGTAGGTCATAGATTTGGGCTTGGAGATGCTCGATCTTCTCGTGAAGCTTGAAGATGGCCTCCCCAACGTTATTGGCATCCAACTTGTGGTTGTTGGTGAACTCCGCGATCATCATGTGGTTGGCGTTGAGTCCACGTTCCACCATCCCCTGGCACTTGAAAACTTGTTGTTCCATTGCTCCGAGCCTCGTCTCCACGCTTCCGGTCCTCCTTGGTCCCTCAACATCACGGATGTGCAGCAACCCATCACGCATCTCAATGGTTTGAGGGTGTTGCAGCACCTCCGCGAGGTAGGGGTTGATGACCTTCTCGAAGAACATGTCCTTGGGGGCGCTTGGAGATGTCATGGTGATCTAGATCTGTCAGAAAAACAGCTCGAAACAAGAAGAGAGGATAATTGCGTGGTACGGTGTTCAAAACCTTCGAGAGAATATATAATGAATTTTTACCGACCAAAAGAAGTATCGTGCAAGAAAACGGAGTCCAGAGAGCACATGAGGTAGGGGCGCGCCCAGGGGGGTAGGGCGCGCCCTCCACCCTCGTGGAGGCCTCGTGTCCTTCCCGGACTGCTTCTTATTTTCCTATTTTTCTAAATATTCCAAAACGGAGAAAAATTGCCATTAGATTTGTTTTGGAGTCGGTTTACTTACCGTACCACATACCTCTTCCTTTTCGGAGTCTGAAACGTTCTGGAAAGTGTCCCTTATGTATTCCTCCGGGGTTGCGGTTTCAATAACATTGGTTTCAACATTTATAGGATTACCTGAGATATAATGTTTGATTCTTTGACCGTTCACCACCTTCGGATTTGCCGAAGTTGTTGATTTTTATGGCACCGGAACGATAGACCTCCTCGATAACATAAGGACCTTCCCATTTAGAGAGAAGTTTTCCTGCAAAAAATCTTAAACGGGAGTTGAATAGCAACACATAGTCACCTACATTAAACTCACGCTTATGTATCCTTTTGTCATGCCATCTTTTAACTTTTTCTTTAAACAACTTAGCATTCTCATAGGCTTGGGTTCTCCATTCATCAAGTGAGCTAATGTCAAATAACCTCTTCTCACCGGCAAGTTTGAAATCATAATTGAGCTCTTTAATGGCCCAATATGCCTTATGTTCTAATTCGAGAGGTAAGTGACATGCTTTTCCATAAACCATTTTATACGGAGACATACCCATAGGATTTTTATATGCAGTTCTATATGCCCATAATGCATCATCAAGTTTCTTGGACCAATTCTTTCTAGATCTATTAACAGTCTTTTGCAAAATTAATTTGAGCTCTCTGTTACTCAATTCTACTTGACCACTAGACAGTGGGTGATAAGGAGATGCAATTCTATGATTAACATCATACTTGGCAAGCATTTTACGAAAGGCACCATGAATAAAAATGTGAACCACCATCAGTCATTAAATATCTAGGGACTCCAAACCTCGGAAAAATAACTTCCTTAAGCATCTTAATAGAGGTGTTATGATCAGCACTACTAGTTGGAATAGCTTCTACCCACTTAGTAACGTAATCAATAGCAACTAAAATATGTGTATACCCATTAGAGGAAGGGAAAGGTCCCATATAATCAAAGCCCCAAACATCAAATGGTCCAATAACGAGTGAATAATTCATAGCATTTCTTGACGTCTACTAATATTACCAATTCTTTGACATTCATCACAAGATAAGACAAACTTATGAGCATCCCTGAAAAGAGTAGGCCAATAAAAACCGGATTGCAATACCTTATGCGCAGTTCTATCTCCAGCGTGGTGTCCTCCATAAGCCTCGGAGTGACACTTGCGTAGGATTTGTTCCTGTTCATGCTCAGGTACACAACGTCTAATAACACCATCTACTCCTTCTTTATAAAGATGTGGGTCATCCGAAAAGTAATGTCTCAAATCGTAGAAAAACTTTTTCTTTTGCTGGTATGTGAAACTAGGTGGTATAAATTTAGCAACAATGTAATTAGCATAATCAGCATACCATGGAGCAGTACGAGAAGCATTTATGACATTCAGTTGTTCATCAGGAACTAGCATCAATAGGTAGTGGGTCATCAAGAACATTTTCTAACCTAGACAAGTTGTCTGCAACGGGGTTCTCGGCTCCCTTTCTATCAATAATATGCAAATCAAATTCTTGTAGCAAGAGAACCCATCTAATAAGTCTAGGTTTAGCATCTTTCTTTTCCATAAGATATTTAATAGCAGCATGATCAGTGTGAATAGTTACTTTAGAATCAACAATATAAGGTCTGAACTTATCACAAGCAAATACAACTGCTAAGAATTCCTTTCCAGTAGTGGCATAATTTCTCTGGGCATTGTCCAGAGTTTTACTAGCATATTGAATGACATTTAATTTCTTATCAACTCTTTGCCCTAGAACAGCACCTACAGCATAATCACTAGCATCACACATAATTTCAAAGGGTAAATTCCAATCAGGTGGCTGAACAATAGGTGCAGAAATCAATGCTTTCTTAAGTATTTCAAATGCTTCTACACAATCATCATCAAAGACAAATGGTATATCTTTTTGCAATAGAGTAGTGAGAGGCCGAGAAATTTTTGAGAAGTCCTTAATGAACCTCCTATAAAAACTGGCATGACCAAGGAAACTTCTTATACCTTTGATGTCCTTGGGACATGGCATCTTTTCAATAGCATCAACTTTGGCTTTATCAACTTCAATACCTCTTTCAGAAATTTTATGCCCCAAGACAATACCTTCATTAACCATAAAGTGGCACTTCTCCCAATTCAAGACAAGGTTAGTTTCTTCACATCTCTGCAAAACTCGATCAAGGTTGCTCAAGCAATCATCAAAAGAGGATCCATAAACGGAGAAATCGTCCATGAAAACCTCACAAATCTTTTCACAAAAATCAGAGAATATAGCCATCATGCATCTTTGAAAGGTAGCAGGTGCATTACATAAACCAAAAGGCATACGTCTATAAGCAAAAGTGCCGAAAGGGCAAGTAAAAGTGGTCTTTGCTTGATCATCAGCTGACACGGGTATTTGAGAGAAACCAGAATAACCATCTAGAAAGCAAAAATGTGTGTGTTTGGATAATCTTTCTAGCATTTGATCAATGAAAGGCAATGGGTAATGATCTTTTTTAGTTACTTTATTTAATTTGCGGAAATCAATTACCATCCTATAACCTGTAATAATTCTTTGCGGAATCAATTCATCTTTATCATCAGGAACGACAGTAATACCTCCCTTCTTAGGAACACAATGGACAGGACTTACCCACTGACTATCAGCAATGGGATAAATTATACCTGCCTCAAGGAGCTTTAATATCTCCTTTCTTAGCACTTCTTTCATCTTAGGATTTAGCCGTCGTTGGTGATCAATAACTGGTTTGGCGTCTTTCTCCAAATTTATTTTGTGTTGACATAGAGTGGGACTAATGCCCTTAAGATCATCAAGAGTATATCCAATAGCAGCACGGTGCTTCTTTAGAGTTTTCAATAATTTCTCTTCTTCATGCTCTAAAAGGTTAGCACTAATAATAACAGGATATATCTTCTTTTCATCAAGATAAGCATATTTAAGAGTATCAGGCAACGGTTTAAGCTCAAACACGGGATCACCCTTGGGTGGAGGAGGATCCCCCTAAGATTTCAACAGTCAAATTGTGTTTCAGAATGGGTCCTTGTTTAAAGAATACTTCATCTATTTCCCTTCTTTCATTCATAAACATATCATTTTCATGGTCTAGCAAATATTGTTCTAAAGGATCATTAGGAGGCACATCAATAGAAGCAAGACCAACTATTTCATCCTTACTAGGCAATTCCTATTCACGGTGTTGTCTATGAAATTTAGAAAAATTAAACTCATGAGACATATCACCCAAACCAATAGTAACAACATCCTTTTCACAGTCTATCTTAGCATTAACAATGTTCAAGAAGGGTCTACCAAATATAATGGGACAAAAGCTATCTTGTGGGGAACCAAGAACAAGAAAATCAGCAGGATATTTAGTTTTCCCACACGAGACTTCAACATCTCTAACAATCCCAATTGGTGAAATAGTATCTCTATTGGCAAGTTTAATTGTGACATCAATATCTTCTAACTCAGCAGGTGCGATATCATGCATAATTTATTTGTATAAAGAGATAGGTATTGCACTAGCACTAGCACCCATATCACACAAGCCATGATAACAATGATCTCCTATTTTACCGAGCATGGGCAAGCTCCTGCGTTGACGCTGAGCCCTTGCCCCCTCGCGTTGGAGCTTCTCGTCGACGCTCGCAGCGTGTCCAGAGTGCTCCGGCGGTGACACGTCCCCCCCCCCTTGCTCCGGCTATATATAGCACTCCCCGCCTCGTTTTTGAGCCAAGCCACACTCCACCCAACCTCCACGAACACGTAGATGAGCAGAAGCTCGGTCGGGCAGGCCTCTGGCCGTCGCCCCGACCAGAGGACTCCGGCGATCCCCGCAGGCCAGCCGCCGCCCTCCAGTGCCTCTCGAGCTCAAGCAACTGCTTGGGCGGGGCATTGGTGGTCCATTGGTGCTGCCTGGAGACCGCCAAGCCCTCGGAGCCGCCCCTAGCCGTCGTCTTCCCCCTAGGTGCGCCTCTTGTGGGGAACCAAGAACAAGAAAATCAACAGGATATTTAGTTTTCCCACACAAGACTTCAACATCTCTAACAATCCCAATTGGTGAAATAGCATCTCTATTGGCAAGTTTAATTGTGACATCAATATCTTCTAACTCAACAGGTGCGATATCATGCATAATTTCTTTGTATAAAGAGATAGGTATTGCACTAGCACTAGCACCCATATCACACAAGCCATGATAACAATGATCTCCTATTTTAACAGAAATAACAGGCATGCCTACCACAAGTCTATGTTTATCTTTAGCACCAAGTTTCGCAATTCTAGCAGTTTCCTCACAGAAATAAATAACATGCCCATCAATATTATCAGCCAAGAGATCCTTAACAATAGCAATATTAGGTTCAACTTTAACTTGCTCAGGGGGTGCATAAGTTCTAATATTACTTTTATGAACCACAGTCGAGGCTTTAGCATGATCCTTTATTCTAACAGGGAAGGGTGGTTTCTCAACATAAGCAGTAGGAACAATAGGATCATTATAAGTGATAGTCTTTTCTTGAACTTTAATAGGTGCAACTACTTTTACTTCAACGGGAGGATTATATTTAAACCACTTCTCCTTAGAGAGATCAACGTGAGCAGCAAAGGATTCACAGAAAGAAGCTACAATCTCAGAGTCAAGTCCATATTCAGTGCTAAATTTACGAAAAACATCGGTATCCATAAAAGATTTAACACAATCAAACTTAGGTGTTATAACTGACTCCTTACCTTCGTCGAGATCCCAATCTTCAGAGATGCATTTAATTCTTTCCAATAAATCCCATTTGAATTCAATAGTCTTCATCATAAAAGAACCAGTACAGGAAGTATCGAGCATGGAGCGATTGTTGTCAGAAAGCCGAGCATAAAAATTTTGAATAATCATTTCTCTTGAGAGCTCATGATTGGGGCATGAATATAACATTGACTTAAGCCTCCCCAAGCTTGAGCGATGCTTTCTCCTTCGCGAGGCCAAAAATTATATATATAATTACGATCACGATGAACAAGATGCATAGGATAAAACTTCTGATGAAATTCCAATTTCAATCGCTTGTAGTCCCATGATCCCATATCATCACATAGCCTATACCATGTCAATGCATCCCCTTCAAAGATAAAGGGAAGACCTTCTTCTTAATAACATCATCGGGCATACCTGCAAGCTTAAATAATCCACAAACTTCATCCACATAGATTAAGTGTAAAATGGGATGCAATGTTCCATCTCCTGCAAACGGATTAGCTAGCAGTTTCTCTATCATACCCGAAGGAATTTCAAAGTAAACATTTTCAATAGGTTCAGTAGGTTGGGGAGCGACTCTTTGCTCTACTGGTCGGGGTGAAGATACCCCGAACAAGCCCCTCAAAGGATTACTTTCCATAGTAACAAGTGACTGTAAATTTCAGCACACTATATAAATTTTTCCTTACCAAATTCCACCTACCAAAGGCACTTCACTCCCCGGCAACGGCGCCAGAAAAGAGTCTTGATGACTCACAAGTATAGGGGATCTATCGTAGTCCTTTCGATTAGTAAGAGTGTCGAACCCAACGAGGAGCAGAAGGAAATGATAAGCGGTTTTCAGCAAGGTATTCTCTGCAAGCACTGAAATTATAGGTAACAGATAGTTTTGTGATAAGGTAATTTGTAACGAGCAACAAGTAACAAAAGTAAATAAAGTGTAGCAAGGTGGCCCAATCCTTTTTGTAGCAAAGGACAAGCCTGGACAAACTCGTATATAGAGAAAAGCGCTCCCGAGGACACATGGGAATTATCGTCAAGCTAGTTTTCATCACGTTCATATGATTCGCGTTCGGTACTTTGATAATTTGATATGTGGGTGGACCGGTGCTTGGGTGTTGTCCTTAGTTGTACAAGCATCCCACTTATGATTAACTCCTATTGCAAGCATCCGCAACTACAAAAGAAGTATTAAGGTAAACCTAACCATAGCATGAAACATATGGATCCAAATCAGCCCCTTACGAAGCAACGCATAAACTAGGGTTTAAGCTTCTGTCACTCTAGCAACCCATCATCTACTTATTACTTCCCAATGCCTTCCTCTAGGCCCAAATAATGGTGAAGTGTCATGTAGTCGACGTTCACATAACACCACTAGAGGAGAGACAACATACATCTCATCAAAATATCGAGCGAATACCAAATTCACATGACTACTAATAGCAAGACTTCTCCCATGTCCTTAGGAACAAACGTAACTACTCACAAAGCATATTCATGTTTATAATCAGAGGAGTATTAATATGCATATAGGATCTGAACATATGATCTTCCACCAAATAAACCAACTAGCATCAACTACAAGGAGTAATTAACACTACTAGCAACCTACAGGTACCAATCTCAGACTTAGAGACAAGGATTGGATACAAGAGATGGTGCTGGTGAAGATGTTGATGGAGATTGACCCCCTCCCGATGAGAGGATCGTTGGTGATGACGATGGCGATGATTTCCCCCTCCCGGAGGGAAGTTTCCCCGGCAGAACAGCTCTGCCGGAGCCCTAGATTGATTCCGCCAAAGTTCCGCCTCGTGGCGGCAGAGTTTCTTCCCGAAAGCTTGCTTATGATTTTTTCTCGGACGAAAGACTTCATATAGCTGAAGATGGGCACCGGAGGGCCACCAAGGGGCCCACGAGGCAGGGGCGCGCCCAGGGGGTAGGGCGCGCCCCCCACCCTCGTGGCCAGGGTGTGGGACCCCTCTGGTATTTTCTTCGCTCAGATTTTTTATTATTTCCAAAAATGACTTCCGTGGAGTTTCAAGACTTTTGGAGTTGCGCGGAATAGGTCTCTAATATTTGCTCCTTTTCCAGCCCAGAATTCCAGCTGCCGGCATTCTCCCTCTTCATGTAAACCTTATAAAATAAGAGAGAATAGGCATAAGTATTGTGATATAATGTGTAATACTAGCCCATAATGCAATAAATATCGATATAAAAGCATGATGCAAAATGGACGTATCAGTCCCCGTTTAGGACCGTTTTGCCACGACGGTGGCCGTTGGTGTCTTTGGTAGACACGGGGCCACCCAAGACCTAGCCCTGAGAGGGAGATGGTCGGAGTGGCCGGGGAGAGTGCATGACAAAGGGAGGGTTTCATCGGAATACTTTGGTCCACCCGAATGGGAGTGCGAGGCCAGGTATTCCGTAGTGTGGGTAAAGTGCGCTACCTCTGCAGAGTGTATTTAATCTATCGATAGTCGCGCCCTCGGTCATGGGAAAGACTCGGGAGTAAGTCACACCATGGATCAACTTTTATAATAAATTTTGCAAACTAAACGATTGTTGTGATGCGTTGTTTCGTGGTGAACACTCGAGGTGTTCATGAGTATTTGCTTTCAGGCGTGACCCCGGTGTGGTCACCGTTTGGTTGCGAGGTAACCGTCTGGTAAGCGAGTCCGTGTGACTCGATGTTCGTTTTGTTTGTATTGCATCCGTAGTATTTCTTGCATTGAATTAACCTGGTTAATTATCTTGATATTGTCTGCCATCGTGCTTATGTTTGTTGTGAGCTTGCAAGTACATTCAATGTACTGACCTGGCGTGTTATGCCAGCTTTCAGGCAAGTCGGTTCGCATCGGAGCACATCTCGTGTCTAGGCCGTGTCCACGTCTGTGTCCCTGTGCTATGGAGTTCCACTTCCTCGTTCTTCCGCTGCCGCGTAGTTCGTGTGATCGAGGCCCCAGCCATGTTCATTAAATAATGTACATACTGTCCAGCAGCACCATGTGTGTCGCTTGGCCTCGTATCTCGATGTAATATCAGACATATGTATTCCGCTAGTATCAATAAAGCGGTTGTTTCTGTACCATGTTGTTGTGTATTGCCAGAAGACTCGATCTCTGGGCTAGCAATGCAAGGTAAACCGGTTGCTCTGAGCCGGGGTGCCACAGATGTTCCTTTGATCTTGACCTGTAATCTAGTTCCGTGCTGGACTTGCCCACACAACGTTACAATTGCCCGTTTGTCTGTTCTCAGTTGTTTTGTGATATGAATGATGTCATACTATGCTTACCGTATTATAAACTTTGTCTCTTTATCCTTAGCTGTCAATACAATGTGAAGAAATAGACAATACATTAGCCATGGTACATGGTCATATGTTTGGAACCTGGTTTTATTATGTACTTTGCAGTAAAATACAACTAATATTTTACATGGGTTCACCAGAATAAGTTCTGTATATAGACCAAAGCTATTTTGTTTGGTTTTCCTGCCTCCTTAATATCTTTAGTTCTGGTACTACTAATGTAAAAACTCAAATTTTCAGCAAGCTATGGAAAAAATGGTGGAACCGCCACCTTCTGAAGATGGCGAGGCAACTATAATCGCAATGTCAGCTCTTGATGCAGTGGGTCAGTACATGTCCACTAACAGTGCCAAAAGCACGTTCCTGCGTAATATTGGGTTGGTTGTTAAGGCAATCTCGTCCAAACTGCCTCATGATCAAGATATGTGTGACGCCCGGATAATTATGCTACAGTAAACCTACGCTGATGATGCCACGTCACCTCTGTTAGTGTTGATAATCACGCGTTAGTTCAAAAACCAATTCAAATTCAAAATTTAATAAAAGGCAAACAATAAAAGTTTTCAAATATTAAAACTAAAATGTTCGGAGTGAACCAAATATTGCATGAGTAATAATGGTGGAGAAACCAACATTTCTTATAATATTTAAATTCACTAAAATAACCAAAGCTTAGGGCAAAACAATTAATTTAATTCCTTTTATAAAGTTATAATAATATAACTAAATTACTAGTGTGCCAAAATAATTATGGCAGTGGCCTAATTAGTAATACTAATTTAGGTGCTAACTGTATGATTTACAAAACTAAAACGATTTGAAAGTTTAAATAAACAGAATATAAAAATGTAAAAAAACAGGAAAACGAACCCCCAGGCCAACCGGCCCAGTTAGCCAACTGGCCGGCCCCGTCGGCCAGCCCATCCCGGTCGGCCCACCTCTCCCCGCTTAACCCCCCACGCCTCCTCGAACCCTAGCCCAATCCACCACCACACCCCACTTCCACCACTCGCTCCCCCCCCCCACACCCCTCGATCTCACCCACCCCTCTCTCCCTCCCCCGCGCGGATCCCGTCGGTGGCAACCGCCGCCCCCGACGCCTTGCACCCGCGCCGCCGCCGGTCCTCACCGGACGTCATCGCCCCTCTCCTTCGCCCCCTCGTTCTAGATCGGGACCCCGCCTCCCCAACGGCGTGACGTCGCCGGATCACCGAGGCCACCTCGCCCCGATGTTGTCCCGCCGCCTCGTCCTCATCACCTGCGCCGTCCTCGACCTCCTCCTCAACCGCGGCTCCACCGAGCCTCGCCGGTGTTCCCCTGCAATGGGGGTGAGCCGCCGTCCGTCCTCCTCTTCCCTCTCCTCGATTCACCGGCTTAGGCTATTGTCCACGCCGCCCGTTCTTCTCACCGACGCCGCAGTCATCGTGCGCCCTCGTCGCGGTCGTCGCGACCGTTGACGCGCCCCCATGCGCCCGTGGCCCCGCTTGTCCATGCACCGGCTACGCCTGGGCTGCGCCCCGTGCGTGCGCCCGCCCCTACCGGCGATGCTGCCCACTGCCGGCCGCGCCTGCGGCCTTGCCCTGCTGCTCCTCGCCATCTACTGCCGCCCGCGGGCCTCCTCCACGCCGCGCCTCCCGCGCTTGCCCTGGCCGGCGCCTCGCCGCGCCTCGGCGGCCTTCGCCCGCGCGCCTGGGTTCGTCCCTTCGGGCGCCCGCAACCAGCGCCCGCCCCGCTAAGGCCTCTGTGACACTGTCGAACGGGCCCCACGCCAAAAAAAAAGAGATCGGAAAATGTATAAATAATAATTACTTACTTAATTAACTTAATTTAATTTAGGCTTAACTAGGTAACCTAATGTGTCTATTACATACGGGCCCTGCTGCTAACTAAAAGATGTTAAAACTGATATAACACATGTGACATTGACATGCGGGACCCGCATGCACTATTCACTCTGTTGACCAGTCTTTGTTGACTGGGTCAACTGGGCCACCTGACCCACCTGTCAGCCCCTGGTGCACTGCTGGGTGCACTGCACCGGGTGCACCCAGCTCTTTTATGTTTATTTTTCGAATTAGTTATTTAATAATTTCAGAACATGGCTAAATCTTTGGAAATTAATATAAAATAAACCGTAGGTCAGACGAAAATACTTTGTACATGAAAATTGCTCAGAACGACGAGACGAATCCGAATACGCAGTCCGTTCGTCCACCACACCTCCCTAACCTATCGAACTAGCAACTTTCCCCCTCCGGTCCGTCTGTCCGAAAACGCGAAACATCGGGAATACTTCCCGGATGTTCCCCCCCTTCGCTGGTACCACCTACTGTCGCGTTAGGACACACCTCGCACTGTTCATTGTCATGTCACGCATCGTCATGCTTATGTTTGCATTGTATTTACTATTTCTTCCCCCCTCTTCTCTCCGGTAGACTACGAGACCGACACTGCTGCTGCCCAGTTCGACTATGGAGTTGACGACCCCTCCTATTTGCCAGAGCAACCAGGCAAGCCCCCCCCTTGATCACAAGATATCGCCTATTCTTCTCTATACTGCTTGCATTAGAGTAGTGTAGCATGTTACTGCTTTCCGATATCCTATCCTGATGCATAGCCTATCCTTGCTACTACTGTTGTTACCTTTACCTGCAATCCTACATGCTTAGTATAGGATGCTAGATTTCCATCAGTGGCCCTACATTCTTGTCCGTCTGCTGTGCTATACTATCGGGCCGTGATCACCTGGGCGGTGATCACGGGTATATACTTGTATACTATATACATGACACATGTGATGACTAAAGTCGGGTCGGCTCGTAGGAGTACCCGCAAGTGGATCTTGTGGCGGAGCGACAGGGCAGGTTGAGACCGCCTAGGTGAGAGGTGGGCCTGGCCCTGGTCAGCGTTCGCGGATACTTAACACGCTTAACGAGATCTTGGTATTTGATCTGAGTCTGGCCATTTGGTCTATACGCACTAGCCATCTACGCGGGAGTAGTTATGGGTATCCGGCGTCGTGGTATCAGCCGAAGCCTTCGTGACGTCAGCGACTGAGTGGCGCGCGCCGTGTTGGACCGCTTTGACGTAACCGCCGTGATCATGTGGGTTGCTAGGTCTGCTCGCGGCCGCGTTCGCAACGTGCAGGTGTGCATAGGGCGATGGGCCCAGACCCCTGCGCGCTTAGGATTAGACCGGCGTGCTGACTGCTCTGTTGTGCCTAGGTGGGGCTGCGACGTGTTGATCTTACGAGGCCGGGCATGACCCAGAAAAGTGTGTCCGGCCAAATGGGATCGAGCGTGTTGGGTTATGTGGTGCACCCCTGCAGGGAAGTTTATCTATTCGAGTAGCCGTGTCCCTCGGTAAAAGGACGACCCGGAGTTGTACCTTGACCTTATGACAACTAGAACTGGATACTGAATAAATACACCCTTCCAAGTGCCAGATACAACCCGGTGATCGCTCTCTAACAGGGCGACGAGGAGGGGATCGCCGGGTAGGATTATGCTATGCGATGCTACTTGGAGGACTTCAATCTACTCTCTTCTACATGCTGCAAGATGGAGATGTCCAGAAGCGTAGTCTTCGACAGGACTAGCTATCCCCCTTTTATTCTGGCATTCTGCAGTTCAGTCCACTGAGATGGCCCTTTACACATATACCCATGCATATGTAGTGTAGCTCCTTGCTTGCGAGTACTTTGGATGAGTACTCACGGTTGCTTTTCTCCCTCTTTTCCCCTTTTCTATACCGGATTGTCGCAACCAGATGCTGGAGTCCAGGAGCTAGAGATCCCGAGGATGATTCTACATGGAGTTCGGCTTCGAGGAGTAGTTAGGAGGTCCCAGGCAGGAGGCCTTGCCTTTTCGATCGTTGCTACTTTTGTGCTAGCCTTCTTAAGGCAGACTTGTTTAACTTATGTCTGTACTCAGATATTGTTGCTTCCGCTGACTCGTCTGTGATCGAGCACTTGTATTCGAGCCCTCGAGGCCCCTGGCTTGTATTATGATGCTTGTATGACTTATTTATGTTGTAAAGTTGTGTTCTGATATCTTCCCGTGAGTCCCTGATCTTGATCGTACACATTTGCGTGCATGATTAGTGTACGGTCAAATCGGGGGCGTCACAAGTTGGTATCAGAGCCGACTGCCTGTAGGAATCCCCCTTTCCAACTCCTTGGCCGAAGTCGAGTCTAGTCAGTGAAAACTGTTTTACTAACATGGCTGTGTGGCTTATGGGCCCACGTCGCCATTGGGTGGTATTAGGATCTTTTACTCCTTGTCTATACTCTGGGACTCTGATCTCTTTCTATTCGGGTTAAATGAATTTTGCTAAATCTAACATTAGGATCTCGTTATCACTTTCACCCGGAGAGCCCCTTATTACTGATGATCGTCTGCTGCACGTGAAGACCCTGAAGATACTCTCCGCTGATAACCCGAGAACTTGTGTTCATCGCTTTTGCAATTCCCTTTCATCGATAAACTCCTATGGATAACCACGTATACTCGCCACTCATACAATGTTTCCCAGTTGATCTTGTTATTACAAGATACCCCAAAATTCTCTCTGTTGTTCCGAGAATCTTTTGAGCTTACTGCCTTGCTGTTCTTTGGCACATGAATACCACTACGGATAATTTCTAGCACTTACCGAGTATCCGGTCATCCCCAGTTGGTTCAAGTATTTCACAAAAGTGTTCAAGATATCATTCGATCTTCCGAAAATCTTCAGGAGCCTTTTTGCTCTTGAAATTCTTGCTTACTTGCATTATGATTAATCTTAATTCTCGTAATCTTATTGGCATCTCTTGTCATTATCTTTTTGAGTCCATTGATTCAATAGGTTGCGAATGCTTGCAATCCTCAATCAGATCCTAGAATTCATCCTTCCGGCTCAGACATCTTTAACATGAGCTGGATCTCGACCAATCAAATAGTCATCGATTGTACCCCTAAGGCTATTCAACTTATCCATCCCTAATCAGAGCATTGCTTCTGATCCCTTGACTTGGAATTCATAATTCCTTTGCATTTGAGCTTGTGAGTTAGTCAGTTGTTTCTATAGTCTGATCTCCTTACATTCTTTCTTCCTCTGGTTGAGTACTGATGCTCACATCAGATCCCTTGTGGACCACCAGACCCTTTTGTCGGATTTTATCCGACAATGTCCTCCATATTAAATAAGCTGGTGAGCTTTTCCTCGGATACATAATGCCTTTGGTAAATTGTATCCTCTGCTTTGTCGACCATGCTCTACTTCTGAGCTTGTGTTATTTACTCCTGAAGTTTGTAGTATATCTTTCTTCGATGCCCCGATGGGTTGAACCTATACCTTCCCTAAAAACCGTATGAACCCGAAGGTTTTCACAAGCCATACCCTTCTGGTATTTTACCAGATAATTTTCTACCATACAACTTCATCGAACGCGAGAAGTGAATGAAAGGTTATGCATTGAAGAAGTGGGAGTCGACCTTGAACTCTGCGTTCATGCCCATGGACCCGATGTAGATCTTATCATTAAAGCTTTTCTTAAATTAATTATTCCATTGGTATAAGTTCATCTTATATCTGGGATCTGGCCTTTTTCAATCATGGTTCCGACCATGTTCTCCTTTAAATACCATTTCTCGTACAAGTTTGAGCACTTGTCTTCTACAGGGCAATACCCTAGTCCAACCTTTGCCTTGATCTGTCGTCGAGTATTACCCCCTGGTATCTCGAGATTGTCATGGAACTGCATAACTTCTTATGAGTTTTTCATCAAGTGCTACATTCTCACTGATTCCAATTTTCCACGGGCTCTGAGTTATTAGTCACTCGAGAACACCGATAAGCGAATCGATTCCGCACTCCGATTCAATAACTCTAAGTAATTCTTGTTGCTTACGAGTGTAATAATCCCTCAAGTCATTCCTAGCCTTATCGGCTATATCATTATCGTGCAAACTTTTAACTGTGCTACCCGGTCCTTCCCGAAACACAACTTTTGATGATGAGCTAAGCTTACGTCGATCTTCCTCGTCATATTAGTTCGCCTTGAACAACAAGCTTGATTTCGAGTTTGTGTCGTACCCCTGGTTCCAATAACTTTTCGCTTCATCATTCCTTTGACTTGATGTCATCGCCGATCGATTACCTCTTCATAAATTCTCGCTACAAATGTGTCATGAACATCATCAACATTCTGAGCTCTTCCAAGATATCTATCGAATTCTGGATGAGAAATACCATCCTTGCCCTCGATGATTTGTTTTATCATCGACCATTTTGTCGCCTTCCATTCAACACAAACTTGTTCGTGTTTTGTGTTGTACCTTGATTTCCTTGCTATCTAGCTTATGATATGTTCTACCTTGGAGTATTACCATCTTTTATGTCAAGTATGTCGTAAGAATTTCACCACCTCGTATGACATCTTGGTACAGTGATACTTCTCCCCATCACCATTCTTTCTTGGTCCCCGTGTTGTTTCTAAAAGGAATACCGACCAATGGTCTGTGGTGTGTGAATTCTAAACTTCTAGCAACCCTATTGCTTTGAAGTTATTGGTCTATAGTTTCATTCTACGTCTATGGCTTAATGGATCATCATTCGAACATTGATGGTGCTACCTAGCCCATATTTCGGGTGCACATTTCAACCAATGTTTAACTGTGTATGTTTTCCTCGAGCATACATCATTAAGTCATTCGATCTAGCTAATGTTATCTCCTTGTTCACATAGTGGTGGAAATCCATCTTTTGGAAATCTCAATGGATTGTCGCTGAGTCAATCAGTCACCCCCTCACCTCTCCTTGATGTAATGGTGAACCCAAGTCCGGAACTCGCATCCATAGTTCATCTCCCGAGAATCTTCGCTGTCGTTTCGACAATTTGTGTTGCACCTTTCTTCTCAGGCCTCCTAAGTCTGAGTTATCCTGACACCAATCAGATCTGAATCTCGGTCAGATATGATGGTTGTAACATATTTCCAAGAGTTATAACATTGGCCTATTTATGACCCGGTAAGGTGATGATACCCAGCACACCTGGCGGGAGGACCTATTGTTATAAGTTTTTCCTTTTAGCAAGGTTAGCTGTTCTTCCATGAGGAAATTGTAAGACTTATTCTATAAGTTGTTCCTGATGGATCCTTTTTGTTTCCAAAGTCTGATCTTCCCCTGTTGACCATGTCAATGCTATCTCGAAGCATGTCTATGGTACTCCGATTTTCAACAGGAACATTTGAAGCCCAATGCTAAATGTTTCCTGCTCAATTATCCAAACACCATTGTATGGGTAATGTCATGAAATTTCTCTCCCCTACCTAAAGAGTTTTCTACATTATATCCTGTCATGAATATCATGCTCAGCTTGTCCTTGGGAAGGATATACCCTTGAAATATGTGTTTAAACACATTTTCCTTTACATTCTTCTGTTTAATCTGATAATCATATTTTCCTTTCCATTGTTTGGTTTAACCTTTCTGGTGATCTATATGATCTAAGCAGTAATATTCTCCTGCTTATGTAAACACCTCGGTGTACAACTCTGTCAGTAAGACCCTGTTACTATTGTTGGTGACATTTCGGTAACCACCGATGGACGAGAACTTTGCCTAATGGTCCGCCTCGTTTCAACGAGCAGGCAAATGGTTCTCTTCGTCCCTCGCCCTTGGTACCGGCGTTGTTGTCGACATAATCGACAGGCTACCCTCTGACATGTCTTGCTATCATGACAGTGCAAGATGTCACCGTTCCTCCTACTTTTTAATCCACATGGTGGGCCCATAACCCACAGTTCCATAGGATCGAAACCTGACCCTCCTATACCCCCTGTTCCCAAAGTTATTCCTCGCGCGTGGCCTCGTATGTAATTCACGGACCACCGTCCTACTGATCTATACTGGCATCAGACATAATACTTATTCCGATTGCTTTGAACCCCTTTCACACTTTGTTTTAGGCTTCGAACGATTGCCTACCCGTTTGAAACTTCTCATGGTACTTTCTTACTTGCTCTCGGCTTTTCTTAAGGTTTAGTTCGAGAGATACTTTCCGCCACCTTCCCCGATGATATTGACCAGATAGTAAACCCTGCAGAAGTCCGTTCTTCCAGAATACCCCCTTACTCTGTCGTAAGTACGATGGAGTTCCCGAAGAAAGGACGACAACTTTATCATGATGACCTGAAATAGCAGAATGAAGACATCAATGTAATGGATCAACCTCTTCGAGAAGAACAACCAAGACCAAGAACGCTCCCTAGAATTTCGTAACCCGAACCTTCCCCCTTTACTTCCCTCTTAAATCTCGGGACGAGATTTCTTGTAGTGGAGGAGAATTGTGACGCCCGGATAATTATGCTACAGTAAACCTACGCTGATGATGCCACGTCACCTCTGTTAGTGTTGATAATCACGCGTTAGTTCAAAAACCAATTCAAATTAAAAATTTAATAAAAGGCAAACAATAAAAGTTTTCAAATATTAAAACTAAAATGTTCGGAGTGAACCAAATATTGCATGAGTAATAATGGTGGAGAAACCAACATTTCTTATAATATTTAAATTCACTAAAATAACCAAAGCTTAGGGAAAAACAATTAATTTAATTCCTTTTATAAAGTTATAATAATATAACTAAATTACTAGTGTGCCAAAATAATTATGGCAGTGGCCTAATTAGTAATACTAATTTAGGTGCTAACTATATGATTTACAAAACTAAAACGATTTGAAAGATTAAATAAACAGAATATAAAAATGTAAAAAAACAGGAAAACGAACCCCCAGGCCAACCGGCCCAGTTAGCCAACTGGCCGGCCCCGTCGGCCAGCCCATCCCGGCCAGCCCACCTCTCCCCGCTTAACCCCCCACGCCTCCTCGAACCCTAGCCCGATCCACCACCACACCCCACTTCCACCACTCGCTCCCCCCCACTCCCCTCGATCTCACCCACCCCTCTCTCCCTCCCCCGCGCGGATCCCGTCGGTGGCAACCGCCGCCCCCGACGCCTTGCACCCGCACCGCCGCCGGTCCTCACCGGACGTCATCGCCCCTCTCCTTCGCCCCCTCGTTCTAGATCGGGACCCCGCCTCCCCAACGGCGTGACGTCGCCGGATCACCGAGGCCACCTCGCCCCGATGTTGTCCCGCCGCCTCGTCCTCATCACCCGCGCCGTCCTCGACCTCCTCCTCAACCGCGGCTCCACCGAGCCTCGCCGGTGTTCCCCTGCAACGGGGGTGAGCCGCCGTCCGTCCTCCTCTTCCCTCTCCTCGATTCACCGGCTTAGGCTGTTGTCCACGCCGCCCGTTCTTCTCACCGACGCCGCAGTCGTCGTGCGCGCTCGTCGCGGTCGTCGCGACCGTTGACGCGCCCCCATGCGCCCGTGGCCCCGCTTGTCCGTGCACCGGCTACGCCTGGGCTGCGCCCCGTGCGTGCGCCCGCCCCTACCGGCGATGCTGCCCGCTGCGGGCCGCGCCTGCGGCCTTGCCCTGCTGCTCCTCGCCACCTACTGCCGCCCGCGGGCCTCCTCCACGCCGCGCCTCCCGCGCTTGCCCTGGCCGGCGCCTCGCCGCGCCTCGGCGGCCTTCGCCCGCGCGCCTGGGTTCGTCCCTTCGGGCGCCCGCAACCAGCGCCCGCCCCGCTAAGGCCTCTGTGACACTGTCAAACGGGCCCCACGCCAAAAAAAAGAGAACAGAAAATGTATAAATAATAATTACTTACTTAATTAACTTAATTTAATTTAGGCTTAACTAGGTAACCTAATGTGTCTATTACATACGGGCCCTGCTGCTAACTAAAAGATGTTAAAACTGAATAACACATGTGACATTGACATGCGGGACCCGCATGCACTATTCACTCTGTTGACCAGTCTTTGTTGACTGGGTCAACTGGGCCACCTGACCCACCTGTCAGCCCCTGGTGCACTGCTGGGTGCACTGCACCGGGTGCACTGCACCGGGTGCACCCAGCTCTTTATGTTTATTTTTCGAATTAGTTATTTAATAATTTCAGAACATGGCTAAATCTTTGGAAATTAATATAAAATAAACCGTAGGTCAGACGAAAATACTTTGTACATGAAAGTTGCTCAGAACGACGAGACGAATCCGAATACGCAGTCCGTTCATCCACCACACGTCCCTAACCTATCGAACTAGCAACTTTCCCCCTCCGGTCCGTCTGTCCGAAAACGCGAAACATCGGGAATACTTCCCGGATGTTCCCCCCCTTCGCTGGTACCACCTACTGTCGCGTTAGGACACACCTCGCACTGTTCATTGTCATGTCACGCATCGTCATGCTTATGTTTGCATTGTATTTACTGTTTCTTCCCCCCTCTTCTCTCCGGTAGACTACGAGACCGACACTGCTGCTGCCCAGTTCGACTACGGAGTTGACGACCCCTCCTACTTGCCAGAGCAACCAGGCAAGCCCCCCCCCCTTGATCACCAGATATCGCCTATTCTTCTCTATACTGCTTGCATTAGAGTAGTATAGCATGTTACTGCTTTCTGATATGCTATCCTGATGCATAGCCTATCCTTGCTACTACTGTTGTTACCTTTACCTGCAATCCTACATGCTTAGTATAGGATGCTAGATTTCCATCAGTGGCTCTACATTCTTGTCCGTCTGTTGTGCTATACTATCGGGCCGTGATCACCTGGGCGGTGATCACGGGTATATACTTGTATACTATATACATGACACATGTGATGACTAAAGTCGGGTCGGCTCATAGGAGTACCCGCAAGTGGATCTTGTGGCGGAGCGACAGGGCAGGTTGAGACCGCCTAGGTGAGAGGTGGGCCTGGCCCTGGTCGGCGTTCGCGGATACTTAACACGCTTAACGAGATCTTGGTATTTGATCTGAGTCTGGCCATTTGGTCTATACGCACTAGCCATCTACACGGGTGTAGTTATGGGTATCCCGGCGTCGTGGTATCAACCGAAGCCTTCATGACGTCAGCGACTGAGTGGCGCGCGCCGTGTTGGACCGCTTTGACGTAACCGCCGTGATCGTGTGGGTTGCTAGGTCTGCTCGCGACTGCGTTCGCAACGTGCAGGTGTGCATAGGGCGATGGGCCCAGACCCCTGCGTGCTTAGGATTAGACCGGCGTGCTGACCGCTCTGTTGTGCCTAGGTGGGGCTGCGACGTGTTGATCTTACGAGGCCGGGCATGACCCAGAAAAGTGTGTCCGGCCAAATGGGATCGAGCGTGTTGGGTTATGTGGTGCACCTCTGCAGGGAAGTTTATCTATTCGAGTAGCCGTGTCCCTCGGTAAAAGGACGACCCGGAGTTGTACCTTGACCTTATGACAACTAGAACTGGATACTGAATAAAATACACCCTTCCAAGTGCCAGATACAACCCGGTGATCGCTCTCTAACAGGGCGACGAGGAGGGGATCGCCGGGTAGGATTATGCTATGCGATGCTACTTGGAGGACTTCAATCTACTCTCTTCTACATGCTGCAAGATGGAGGTGGCCAGAAGCGTAGTCTTCGACAGGATTAGCTATCCCCCTTCTATTCTGGCATTCTGCAGTTCAGTCCACTGATATGGCCCTTTACACATATACCCATGCATATGTAGTGTAGCTCCTTGCTTGCGAGTACTTTGGATGAGTACTCACGGTTGCTTTTCTCCCTCTTTTCCCTTTTTCTATACCGGATTGTCGCAACCAGATGCTGGAGTCCAGGAGCTAGAGATCCCGAGGATGATTCTACATGGAGTTCGGCTTCGAGGAGTAGTTAGGAGGTCCCAGGCAGGAGGCCTTGCCTTTTTGATCGTTGCTACTTTTGTGCTAGCCTTCTTAAGGCAGACTTGTTTAACTTATGTCTGTACTCAGATATTGTTGCTTCCGCTGACTCGTCTGTGATAGAGCACTTGTATTCGAGCCCTCGAGGCCCCTGGCTTGTATTATGATGCTTGTATGACTTATTTATGTTGTAAAGTTGTGTTCTGATATCTTCCCGTGAGTCCCTGATCTTGATCGTACACATTTGCGTGCATGATTAGTGTACGGTCAAATCGGGGGCGTCACAATATGCAAGCTCAAAACAATGTTATATCTGTGCTCCAGACACAAGTCCATTCCCTAACAGAGACCCTTTGTGAAACAAGGACAGACATTGTTCGATGTCATCAAGATATGCATGGTTTTGAAACCAGACTATCAGACATTTGCTATGTTGTTCAGGAGCCTAGGAGAAATGAAGGCGAAGATTATGGTGCTCCATCGGACAATACAGCATGAAAACATAACAGACAGGTCAAATGAACTGAGCTTCTGAACTTCTGGTGGTGCATTTATCTGCCAGACTGTTAACTTTTATGCCAACCTTCCTTTTGTTTTTTAGTTGTAATTTGTTTTGTTGCGATACAAAATTTGTTCTTAACGTGCAGCCACCGGCTGAAGAAAACAGCAAGCCATTTTTGTATAGTGTAGGGTGTTCCCTATATTTGCACTGGTGGCGATCTTTGATGCCCAGTGGATGTAATCTGTGCAATCGCCTTAATAGCCTAGTGTTAGTTTCGGACTTATTTATTTCCTAGTCTTCTTTTTCCCTGGTTTGCTAGTGGCCGCAACAGCCATGGGCCATATACGGACCATGGTAACCTTGACCCTGCTATGGGCCATAGGATCCATGGGCCTCCTACGGGCCGTCGATAAATGGGCCTCCAACAGGGTCGTAGAATCGGTGGGCCTCGGGCCCTCGGATAAATGGGTCGACATGGGCCGTAAACGGACGTAATTGGTATCGGCCCAGCACGGTAACGGGCCGTTAACAGGCCGGAGGACAGCAAAGGTTTAATTCTGTCACAAGCATAACGGGTCATTAATGGGCCAGAATACATGACGGGCTGGAAACGGCGCAACGGGTAACAGACCAGAAACGGGCCGACTCTTGCCATGGGCCGAATTTGGCCCATTAGGGGAACATGCGAGTAACGGGCCGGAAAGGAGCCCAAGAACATATGGGCCGTCAATAGGACGAAAGCTAACACGGGCTGGAAACGGCCCATGTGAATCATGGGCCGTTAACGGGTACAAAGAAATTTACTGTTCATTATGGGCTAGAGTCACCGTGGGCCTCTAAAGGGCCTAAAGATACGAAGGCCTCATATGGGCCGAAAGATGTCATGGGCCATACATGGGCCGAAAGTGAAACGGGCTGGCCCACATGACGTTGTTGGGCCGATTTCGGGTAGGCCCTAATGGGCCGTGAGTTACCGGGCCGTAAAATGGGTTATTTGTGAAGAGACCGTTAACAGGCTTTTCATGGGCCAGCCCGCTAACTTTTGACCAAGTAAAACGGGTCGGCCTTTGTAAGCTAAATGGGCCAGTGGTGGGCCGTCGCACGTGTCGACATATAATAGGTGCCTATCTGACCCACTGACGAGCTGACACGTGTTTCCTCCGGCCAATCAGAATTTTACACGTGGAAATTTCCCATTGGTCCGGGCTATTAACGGGTTATCGGATCCAAAACCGGACCCGATAGCTTAACGGCGACCCGTTACGGTGGATGCCACGTGTCGGTCACCCTTGACGAAAGCACTTCTGTGACGCGCGATTTATCGTCATGGTAGTGGACACTTCCGTGATGATAATTTTGGTAATGTCATGGAACACTTCTACGACAGCATAGGTATGACTATCTTGATTCTATCATAAAATCGTCATGGATGTACATGCATGACAGAAAACGTGACCTACTGTGACAAACATGTATCATCATGGAAGTGTCTTTTTTTGTAGTGTTCGTCGTCGTTCTGCTGCCGCGTAGTTATCGTGATCGAGGCCCTCTCATGTTCATTAAATAATGTACATATTGTTCAGCTGCACCGTGTGTGCCGTGTGGCCTTGCTACTTGATGTAATATCAAACCTATGTTTCCGCTAGCATCAATAAAGTGGTTTTTCTCTGTACCAAGTTGTTGTGTGTTGCTAGAAGACTTGATCTCTGGGATGGCAATGCAAGGTATACCGGTTTCTCTGAGCCGGGGTGCCACAACACTCGCGGAAACTTTGCACCTCATCACCTCCTCTTCGGTGCACCGCCCTCTTATGATGAGCTTCGCATCTTCGGCTGTCTCTGCTACCCTAGCATCGCCGCCATTGCGCCTCATAAGCTTGCACCCCGCTCCGCTGCCTGCATCTTTCTCGGCTACCCACCTAACACTAAGGGCTACCGCTGCTACGATCCCGTCTCCCATCGTATTTTCACCTCCCGACACGTTTACTTTGATGAGAAGGTGTTTCCATTTCAGCAGCAGGTACCCCTCGTCGCCCCGTCGCCACCGGCCCTTCGGCGACTCCGTCAGGTGGACGGCCCCGCTCGGCTCTCGGACCGCCTCCGAGCTTTGGCGGTCCTCGCACCGTGGGACGAGTTGCGCCTCGCGCCCCCACGTTGGTGCCCGCCTCTTCGGCCTCCTCGGCCGACCCCGCCCCCTCGGCCGGCCCCGACGCCTCGACCGGCGCCCCCTCTTCACTCCCCGCCCCCGCCTCGAGTGCCGCGGGCTTGGCCGCCGCCTCCTTCCTGGCCGCGTTGCCGGCTGCCACGCCGGCTGCCTCGCCGGCCGCCTTGTCGACCACCTCATCGGCTGCCATGCCAGCCGCATCGCCGGTCGTCTCGCCGCCTGCCTCGCCGGACGTTTCGGCGTTTCCGTCTCGTCCCGTCACACGGGCCAGAGCTGGCGTCCACCGTCCGAGTCTGCGGTACTCGAGCGACGAGTACCTCCTCGTCGCCTCCACCATGGAGCCGCCCCCTCTTCATGCGTCTGCTCGCGCAGCCCTTCATGACCCTCACTGGCTTGCTGCGATGCGGGAAGAGTTAGATGCTCTTCAGCGGAACCACACCTGGACACTGGTTCCCCGGCCTCCTTGCGCCAATGTCATCAGCGGCAAGTGGGTCTTTCGCTACAAGACCCGCTCGGATGGTACACTTGAGCGCTACAATGCTCGTTGGGTGGTTCGTGGTTTTCGACAGCGCGCTGGAGTTTACTTCACTGAGACGTTTGCACCGGTTGTCAAACCGGGCACGATCCGCACCGTCCTCTAGCTTGTGATGTCCCGAGGCTGGCCAGTTCATCAGATGGATGTCTCCAACGCCTTCCTCCACGGCCATCTTGAGGAGCGGGTTTATTGTGAGCAGCACCGGTTTCGTCGACGCATCTCTTCCTGGCCATGTGTGTTTGTTGTCCCGATCTCTCTACGGGCTCAAGCAAGCGCCTCGCGCCTGGTACCAGCGGATCGCCGGGTTTCTTCACACACTGGGCTTCAGCGTCACTCGCTCGGACGCCTCCCTGTTTGTCTATCGCCATGGTGACACGACTGCATATTTGCTCCTCTACATGGACGACATCATCCTGACGGCCTCCTCCATAGCTCTTCTTCAGCAGATTACTCTCCGACTGCGTGACGAGTTCGCCATCAAGGACTTGGGTGCTCTACATTATTTCCTTGGCATTGAGGTCGTTCGGCGACCGGATGGCTTCTTTCTTCATCAGCAGAAGTATGCGCACGAGCTCCTTGAGCATGCTGGCATGCTCAACTATCACCCTGTTGCTACTCCTGTTAACACGAAGGCCATGGTTTCTGCTCTTGAGGGCTCGCCAGCGTTGAATGCTCCATTCTACCGGTCCATTGTCAGTGCTCTTTAGTTTCTGAATCTCGCCCGACCAGATCTACAGTATGATGTTCAGCAGGTGTGTCTCCACATGCACGCCCCTCGTGACTCCCATTGGACTCTCTGAAGCGGATCCTCCGTTACATTCGCGGCACGATGACTCTTGGGCTCACCCTCACGGCGTCCACTTCTCTGGAGATGGTGGCCTACTCTGACGTGGACTGGGCTGGCTGCCCCGGCACCCGTCGGTCCACCTCTGGCTACTACGTTTACCTCGGTCCTTCACTCATCTCGTGGTCATCCAAGCGACAACCCACGGTTTCGTGCTCCAGCGCGGAGGCTGAGTACCCAACAGTGGCTAACGCAGTTGCCGAGTGCACCTGGCTACGACAGTTACTTCAGGAGCTGCATCACGATGTCTCCCAGGCTACGGTTGTCTACAGCGACAACGTCTCTACGGTGTACCTCTCTGCCAACCCCGTTCATCATCGCCGGACTAAGCACATTGAGCTGGACATTCACTTTGTGCGCGAGCAGGTGGCCCTTGGACGTATTCGGGTCCTCCATGTTCCGACTGCACAATAGTTCGCCGATGTGATGACGAAGGGACTGCCGACTTCCACCTTCGAGGAGTTTTGTTCCAGTCTCTGCGTCACTGGTGCCGCTTCGACTGCGGGGTGGTGTTGAATATATTGTGTACGTGTATATTGTGTATTGGGCCCACCTCCTGTTTCCTCTGTATAGTCGAGGTTGTGGCCCCCCTGTGTACTCATATATATGTGTCTGGTGCACCGATCAATGCATTCCGATTGCACAGCATATTCTTCTCGTTCTACACACTTAAATTGACTTGATCCAATCACACATGTGCTAGATCCACATACACAAAGAGGTGACAAAGGTCCAAATCCAACACAAGAAGATAAAGGAGGTAACTAGTTCATCACAATTCTTGAAGGGAGTTGAGGTCTTGAATCCTAGAAGGATCTTCCCATGAAGGGGTCTTGATTCTCCTATGGGATCTTCTCCAAAGGAGGTCTTGAACTCCAATGGAGTGGTCTCTCTCTCTCTCTCTCTCTCTCTCTCTCTCTCTCAAGAGAAGAGTAGATAGGAGCAAAACTCACATAAAATGAGCTATCACTTTTGCTAACCCTAACTAGAGAAGGGGAAGGAGTATATATAGGCTCGTCCACGAAGGGGTAAGTGAGGATGGCATACATGGGCCTCTGGCCGGCTGTGCACGCGCAGGTGCCGGACGTCCGGAGGGCGTCGGAGTTCCGACGTTTTGGCTCTGGACAGGTGGCGCCAGATTTCCGGTAGTGGTCGGCCGCCCGGTGGCTGTAGTGTGACGGACGTCCGGAGGTCGTCGGTCGTCCGAGCAATGTAGACTCGGTCTGCTGTTGGTTTCCTGAGTGGCTGGTCGAGGGTGTGTCGGGCGTCCGGTGGCTTCTGGTCGTCCAACCACTGTAGACTCCGCAGCTCCGTCTTCCTTCCACGCTTCCCTCGCGGATGGTGTAGTCATTCCGTTGTGCTCGCACTCCTCCTCGTCGTCCGTGAAGCTCCAACAATACCTATGCATGCACACGAGTGGAGTGTCAAGTAGTATACCATCCTCGAAGGGGTCAAGTGAACACGTGTGATGGAGATGATTCACCTTTATGTATGTGAAATAGACGTCGCACGTGTCACCTGCCAAACGGACTCTTGACATGGTGATGTCTGTAGGATGCTCCACATCAGGTCGCACGAGAGCGCGATAGACGGGCCAGCCCACTTTTGAGGGCATACCACAGTGCAAGCCAGCTGGTTTTGTAGACCTTCTAGAAGATTCTTGAATCTTTTCTTCTTTACTGGTTTTTATTTAAGGTTTTTCTTTCCCTCTTTTTTTGTTTTTATCTGTCCTTTTTGTTTTTGTGTTTCTTTTCTTTAAGTTTACTTTTTTTCAAAAAAGTTCGTGTTTTAAAAGTTTTGTGTTAATTTTTTTAAATAATCGCATTTTACTAAAAGGTTTGACATTTTCTAGAAAATGTTCATATTTTTGAAAACTTGTACAAAATTTCAACATGTTCTCATTTTATTCTCACAAATTCAAAATTGCATTTTCAAAATATGTTCAGGGATTTTAAAGAAACTTCGTGTTTTTCCAAAACTATTCATTCGGACTTTAAAAAATGTTTCCATTTTCACTATTTCCTGACAGACTAAACAATTGTTTGCATTTTTTAAACTATTCGATAATTCTAACAAAAGTTCATGTTTAAAAACAGGAATTTCAAAAAAGATTTCCCACTTCAAAGTATATTTATAAACTAATAAATATTAGCATTTTCAAAAACTGACTGATCCAGTGTTGATACTGAGAAAACTGATCTCTACAGTGTTGCTACAGAGAAAACCGGTCGCTATATTGTTGCTAGAAGGAAACTAGTCCCCTACAGGGAAAACATATCGCTATATTATTTTTTTTAGGGTCAACAGATCGCTATAGTCAAAACCCGAGTCATGGGCCGGCCCAGGGAGTGCCTGTGTTTGCTCGGCAACCTGCCAGAGCAAGCGGCACATAGGGGAGAGCAACTAGTTAACAAGCGCTCCTTCGGGAGCCTCGCAACTATCAGCGCCACTTGGCGCGCTCTCAGCCATTCGCCACGTGTCGTGCTCTGAACACTTTCTTTGGATTTTTTTTTTATTTTTTCGCACGCGTTTTCGGCTTTTTAAACGTTTTTTTCAGGTTTTTTCGACGTTTTGGTTTTCCCCCGGTCTTCTTTAGCTTTTCGATAAAAAAATTGGAAAAAAAATTTGCGCAAAATAAATGCGTTTTCTTTTTTTTCTTTCGCGAAAGTCATGATTTTTCTTCCGCGAGAGGCACGGTTGTGCTTTAGCGAGAGTCACAGCCGTGCCTTTCGGAAAAGAAAAAAACACGTATTCTATTTTTTCGCAAGAGTCACGGTTTTGCTTCCGCGAGAGGCACGTTTGTGCTTTCGCGAGAGTCACGGCCGTGCCTCTCGAAAAGGGAAAAACAAAACGCGTTTTCTGTTTTTTTTCGCGAGAGTCACGGTTTTGCTTCCGCGAGAGACATGGTTGTGCTTTCGCGAGAGTCACGGCCATGCCTCTCGGAAAGGGAAAAATATGTGTTTTCTGTTTTTTCTTTCACGAGAGTCACGGTTTTGCTTTCGCGAGATGCACGGTTGTGCTTTCGCGAGAGTCACGGCCGTGCCTCTCGGAAACGAAAAAAAAACGCGTTTTCTGTTTTTTTTTTCCTTCCACGAGAGTCACGGTTTTGCTTCCACGAGAGGCATAGTTGTGATTTCTCAAGAGGCACGGGCGTGCCTCTTTCGGAGAGGGAAAAATACCGTGCTTCCAGTTCGGTTTTTTCGTCCGTTTTTTTTAAGTTTGTCAAAACCTATCAAGATGGGATCTAGTTTTGAAGGTCTCGACGCGAGGAATCCAATGGTGAAGACGGTTCGAGATTTGAACGCACGGTTTAAGAAATAAAACGTTTTGAATAAACGGATCTACGAAAAAGGAAAAACTCTCAGGTTGCGACAAGTGGCGCGCTGCCTGTACGCCACTTATCGCGACCTGGGAAAGTGAAGTGTTTTTTGCAACGAGTACTCCTTAATTAGTGATTTCGCACATAGGGACTTCCCCAGGAGGGGTTGTACCTTGTAGCAAGGTGCCATGACTATATCTCGCATTAAGCAAGTTGGAAGGATCTCTCGCTGAAGGAGTCTGTGTCTTGAGTAGCAACCGGGCCAGCCCACTTAATAAAAGAAAAAGTGGAGAAAAAGGGAACAAAATTGGTGTTGGAACACTTGAAAAAACAACCTTGTTTATGTGAAAGAAAAAAAAACTCCCTCAAAAAAACATTTTTTATTACATGGTCAACATTGCTTCTGTACACATTTTTAAATGCTCGATAAAAAAAATTCATATACAAAATTAATATTTATTTGAATACTTGATTAACACTTTTAATTATTTTTTAAATTAAAATTGCTTGATTAACAGTTTTTTAATAAAAATGTTAACATTTTTTTAATACATGGTCAAGATTTTTTTCATACACATTTAACATTTTCCAAATTCTTGATTAACATTAGTGAAACACTTATTCTTTATGAAATGCTTGATTACATTTTTATATACATGACAGAATTTCTTCATCAATTTTAAAATACATTTAGCTTTTCCCAAATGCTTGATTATCATTTTTTAAATACTTGATCAACATTTTTTCAAATGATTGATTCATATTTTTTATACATGAACAAAAATAATAATGATTTGTGTAATACGTGATCAACAATTTTTTTATACAAGTTCAACATTTTCCGAATACTTGATTAATATTTTGCAAATACTTGTTTAACATTTTCAAATATGTGTTCATCATTTTTTAATATTTTTTATAATGTTTTTTGTAACATATATACTTACAATATTTTCAAGTAGTATAAACAAAAGATAAAAATAAGCAAAAACGAAAATAGAAAACCTAAAAATAAACAGAAAAGAAGGCTGTGAATTCCCGCGGACGTGGGCTGGGCCATCGGCTCGCCCCTTCAGCGAGGCGGAAGCTGGATATTAGGGGGGGGGGGGGCGCTAGGAGGTCAACGATAAAAGGGAGCTCCTACTCCGCGCCGAGCAACTAGTTAACGAGCGCTCCTTCGGGAGCCTCGCAACGATCAGCGCCACTTGGTACGCTCTCAGCCATTCGTCACGTGTCGCGCTCTGGACGCTCCCTCTAGATTTTATTATTTTTATTTTTCCGCACGCGTCTTCGGCTTTTTAAACGGGTTTTTTCGACGTTTTGGTTTTTCCCGGGTCTTCCTTAGCGTTTCGACCAAAAAAATATGTGAAAAGTCACGGGTTTTTTTCGCGAGAGGCACGGTTGTGCTTTAGCGAGAGTCACGGTCATGCCTTTCGAAAACGAAAAAAAGCGTTTTCTGTTTTTTTTTCTTTCGCGAGAGTCACGGTTTTACTTCCGCGAGAGGCACGGTTGTGCTTTCGTGAGAGTCACGGCCGTGCCTCTCGGAAAGGGAAAAACAAAACGCGTTTTCTGTTGTTTTTTTTCTTTCGCGAGAGTCACGGTTTTGCTTCCACGAGAGGCACGGTTATGCTTTTGTGAGAGTCACAGGCGTGCCTCTCGGAAAGGGAAAAAAATACGCGTTTTTTGTTTTTTCTTTCTTTCGCGAGAGTCACGGTTTGCTTTTGCCAGAGGCACGGTTGTGCTTTCGCGAGAGTCACGGGCGTGCCTTTTTCGAAAAGGGAAAAAAAACGCGTTTTCTGTTTTTTTTCCTTTCCACGAGAATCACGATTTTGCTTCCGCGAGAGGCGCGGTTGTGATTTCGCGAGAGCCACGGGCGTGCCTCTTTCAAAAAGGGAAAAAAACCGTGGTCCCGGTTTGGTTTTTTCGTCCAGTTTTTTTCGTGAAAAAAAAGTTCGTCAAAACCTATCAACATAGGATCTAGTTTTGAAGATCTCGACGTGAGGAATCCAATGATGAAAACGGTTTGAGATTTGGACGCACGGTTTAAGAGATAAAATGTTTTGAATAAACGAATCTACGAAAAAATGAAAACTCTCAGTTTGTGACAAGTGGCACGCTGCATGTGCGCCACTTGTCGTGACCTGGGAAGATGGAGTGTTCTTTGCAACAAGTACTCCTTAATTAGTGATTTCGCGTCTACTGGCGCTCGCTGCAACGTCCTCCTGGGCCGGCCGACTAACGTAAAACGCGAGCGGATAAAAATGGTTGTCATTGGGAGGATTCGAACTCATGCCAACGCTTTCGTGACCCGCTCTGCCAACCAATAGGGCAACCTAGTAAACATTGGAACATTGAAACTAGTTAATGATACAATGGCTGCGCGACTCCAAAAAATGGAAGCTCACAGGCTAAACTAGTGTTCGCGATTTTTTTTTCAAAAAGAACAGGCTCATGTATTCAAAAGAGTTCACGAATATTGAAAAAAATTCACTAATTTGAGAAAAAGTTCATGAAAATTAAAAAGGATAACTAATTTAAGAAAAGTTCAAGAGTTTGAAAATAATTCACAAGTTTGAAAAAAGTTCACGAATTTAAAAGGTTCATGAAATAAAAAAGTTCAAGAAATTTAAATAAAGTTCACTAATTTGAGAAAAAAGTTCGAGAACTTGACAAAAAGTTCATCAATTCTTAAAAAGTTCATCATATTGATCTTGAAAAGTTTATCAAAATTGCAAAAAGTTCATCGAAATTGAACAAAATTTCATGGAATTTAAAAATCTTCACCAAATTTGAAAAACGTTCACAAAATTCGAAAAAAAAATCCAATTAGAAAAAAAAGGTCTGGCGAATTTGAAATTTTCTTTTAAAATAAAGCTCGCCCATTTATGAAAAGGAAAAATAGAAAAAGGGAAATTTTCACGAAAAGAAGAAAATAAAAAGGTAGAAAGAAGGATGATTACATAATCTATCGTGGTGTCGTAGTGGTTACTTCGGCTTCCTTTTGTTCGAACCTGGCTCGCCCTCCTTTTTTAGATCTTTTTCAGAACAGAAGAAAAACGTAGAACGGGCCGGCCCAGCTTCGACTGCTGCAGGCGCCCGTTTGCAAATTGCACTATAACGGGCCAAACCGGCACGGGGATGGGCACTGGCTCTCCAACACATGTTTAATTTATATTTTAATTTTATTGGTGTTATTTGCTTTCAAATGGAATGATATTTCCTTAAATATGAAAGCGCTTCACGCATATGCACTGTAGAACAATATTCGTGTAACCAATAAAATGATGATAGCAGCCAAAGAAATGTACATGACTTTTCTAAAAATGCTCACGCGTCTTAGAAACATGTGTGATCCTTTCCTAAAAAAATATACAATGTGAAAAATATTTGCATCATTCAAACAATGGTATGTGGTTTAAAAAATAGAAATCAAGATTTTCAATAATATTTCTGGCATTTAAAAAAACTTATACAATGTTAAAAAAAATTGAGTGGTTTAAAATATATTTTATATCGTTCAGAAAATGTGTGTGACATTTAAAACTTGTTCATCAAGCTTGGTCGAAAACACTAGTTCGAGGGTACCTGTTGCAAAGTCCACTCCCACCTTCTATCAAAGTAACAGTTGGTGCACTGCTGGTGTGAAATTTGCTACAATCTGAGAGATTTGTGGTTTTTTTCGTTCATTTTTTTTTCAAAATGTTTTATCTTTTGAACAAATCACAAACTATTTTCACCGTTGCGTTTGTCTCGTCGAGATTTTCAAAATTAGATCTCATGTTAATAGGTTTGGACGAACTTTTTATCAAAATATATATTTAAAAACACAAACAAAAAAATGGAAACCCAGGAAAAAGGAGGTGAAGGCACCTGTGTGCTTTCATTTTTGGGAGGGGAAGGGGGGGGCACATCTGTGTTCCTTCACTTCTCGTTGAAGCACACATGTGTTTATTCACACCAGCGCGGGGATTTTCCTTCACAATTAAGCACAATTGTGCTTCTCGAAAAGTGAAGGAAAGAAACACGGTTGTGCTTCTCGCGGAAGGTTGTGCTTTTCACTTTTCGGGAAGCAAAGCTATGGGAAGCATGTATACGCTTCATACCGAAGTGCAGTTGTGCTTTTTCCGTGAAGCACAACTATGCTTTTCACTTTTGGGAAGCCTGGTCGTGTTTTTTCGCACTATATGATTCACACGAGAAAAACAATAAAAAAGAAAAAATGTGTGCAAAAAAAGAAAAAAATGGTGTTCCCGCCGGTACACCCAAGGCTTCACACATGACGGTGGTTGGGCGCACCATGCCTTCGCACGCGTCTGCTCGGTGCCTTCCTGGGATCCCCTAGTTTTAGGGCACAAAAGTGGTTGCCCTCAACTCTTCTTGTTTTGATATAATGAAAACACTCATAAGTCGTGATATAATTATCTGTAATGAGACGTCCAGGTACAAAAACTGACTGCTCTTTTGAGATTACCTCGAGGAGAATAAGTTCCGGTCTATTAGCTAAGACCTTTGAGGCAATCTTGTAGATCACGTTGCAAAGGCTTATAGGCCGAAATTGTCTGAAATTGGATGGACTAGAAATCTTGGGAATCAAAACAATGAACGTACGGTTTATCTCTTCCGGAGAGTCCTCTCCTTCAAACACTCTAATGATCATCTTGTCACTTCCTCACCACAAAGATCCCAACGTCGCTGAAAAAATGTGTCGGAAATCTGTGCTCACTGCGTCCAATTGTGCGGGCTTAGCAAAGGGTCGCACCAGAGCATGATAGATAGGCCAGCCGGTTTTGAGGACCTTCTAGAATGTTCTTGAATCTTTTGTTCTTTACCAGATTTATTTAAGGTTTTTCTTTTCCTCTTCTTTTTTTTGTCCTTTCTGTTTATGTGTTTTTTCTTCAAGTTTACTTTATTTTTTCCTAAAAAGTTCATGTTTTAAAATGTTTTTCTGGATTTTTTTAAAAAGAATCGCATTTTATTAAAAGGTTGGACATTTTTCAGAAAATGTTCATATTTTTCAAAACTTGTTTAGAATTCCAACTTGTTCTCATTTTATTCTCACAAATTAAAAAATGCATTTTCAAAATATGTTCAGGGATTTTAAAAAACTTTCTTTTTCCAAAATTATTCAGACTTTTAAAAAACGTTTCGATTTTCACTTTTTCCTCGCAAATTCAACAAATGTTTGCATTTTCTAAACTATTTGATAATTCTAACTAAAGTTCATGTGTTAAAAACGGAATTTCAAAAAATATTTCCCACTTCAAAGTTTATTTATAAACTAATAAATATTGGCATCTTCAATAAGAAAACTGATCACTACAGTGTTGCTACCGAGAAAATCGGTCACTATAGTGTTGCTCGAAGAAAATCGGTCCCTACAGGGAAAACAGATCGCTATATTCTTTTTTTAGGGTCAACAGATCGCTATAGTCAAAACCCGAGTCATGCGTACATTCCTCGAGGGCCGGCCCAAGGGAGCACCTATGAACGTTTGCTCGGCAACTAGGGACTTCCCACAGGAGGGATTGTAGCGAGGCACCACGACTATATCTCGCATTAAGCAAGTTGAAAGGATCTCTCGTTGTAGGTTTCTGTGTCTTGGGTAGCAACTGGGCGAGCCCACTTAATAAAAGAAAAAGTCGAGAAAAAGGGAACAAAACTGGGGTTGGAACATTAGTACTTGAATGAAGAGCGTTGTTTATCTCAAAGAAAAAAAAAGGATTGGAGGTAGCGATGCTAGCCAAGCCACCGGGTTTGGTTCGTGATGAACTCTAGGGCTCGACCTCCTTTATTTAAGGTAAAAGAGCCAATTCTTGCCACCTTTTTTTAGTTTTCTTCGTGGTATTTTATTTTATTTTGTTTATTTTATTATTTCTTTCTCAGGTTTATTCATTATTTTTGAATTTGTTTCTTCACTTTCATTGTTCGTTTCCTTTTTTTCTCCAGCTTATTTTGTTTCTTTCTCGTCTTTCATTTCTTTGGTTTTCTTTGTTTCTTTTGGTATTCATTCCGTGTTTTTCATGCGAACAACATTTTCTAATACATGTTAACATTTTTGCAATACTAATTTAACATTTTTAATACATGGTCAACATTTTCTCTATACACATTTTAAACATTTTTAAATGCTTGATTAATATTTTTTAATATACAACATTAATATATTTTTTTGAATACTTGATCAAGATTTCTTAAAACTGCTTGATTAACCGTTTTTAACAATAAGACTAACATTTTTTAATACATGGTCAACATTTTTTCATACACATTTAACATTTTCCAAACGCTTGATTAACATTTGTGAAACACTTGTTCTTTTATGAAATTCTTGATTAACATGTTTATACACATGATCAAATTTCTTCATCATTTTTTAAATACATGGTCAACATTTTCTTATACACATTTGGCTTTTCCAAAATGTTTGATTATAATTTTTGAAATACTTGATCAACATTTTTTCAAATGATTGATTCATATTTTTTATACATGGTCAGAAAATAATAATCATTTTTGTAATACATTATCAACAATTTTTCTATACAAGTTCAACATTGTCCGAATACTTGATTAATATTTTTAAACTACTTGTTAAACATTTTGAAACATGTGGTCGACATTTTTAGAGTGTTTTTTGTAATATATATTCTTACAATATTTGAAAGTATAAACAAAAGATAAAAAATAAAACAAATTACGAAAATAGAAAAATAAAAGAAAACAGAAAAGGAGGCTGTGACCTCCCACGAGCGTGGCCGACCCATCTTGCTCGCCGCCTAATCTAGGCAGAAGCTGGACTCGCTGAAGGCGAGATATAGGGGTGCCCGTAGCGAGGTCAGTGATAAATTGGCCAAGCCGGCACGGGGATGAGCTCCGACGCATGTTTTAATTTATACTTTTGTTTTATTGTTGTTATTTGCTTTCAAATGGAATGATATTTCCTCAAATATGAAAACACTTCACGCATATGCAACGTATAACAATATTCGTGTAACCAAAGAAATGATCATAGCAGCCAGAGAAATGTACATGACTTTTCTAAAAATGCTAACGCGTCTTAGAAACATGTTCATAATTCTTTTTCTAAAAGATTATACGATGTGAAATATATTCACATCATTCAAACAATGGTATTGATTTGAAAAAATAAAATAAATCACGCTTTTCAAAAATGTTTGCAGCATTTAAAATATTTATACAATGTTAAAAAATTGAGTGATTAAAAATATTTTTTATATTGTTCAAAAAATGTGCGTGACATTAAAAACTTGTTCATCAAGCTTGTTCGAAATCACTAGTTAGAGGGTACCTGTTGCAAAGTGCACTCCCACCTCCTATCAAAGTGACAAGTGGCGCACTGCAGGTTTGATACTTGCTGCAATATGAGAGTTTTGTGCTTTTTTCGTTCATTTATTTTTTTCAAAATGTTTATCTTCCGAACAAGTCACAAACTGTTTTCCTTGTTGCGTTTTTCTTGTCGAGATTTTTAAAATTAGATCTCACGTTAATAGGTTTGGATGAATTTCTTATGAAAAAATATATTTTAAAACACAAAATAATGGAAACCCACAAAAAGGACGAAAGCACCTATGTGTTTATTCACTTTTCGTTGAAGCACACATGTGTTTTCACACCGGCACGGGGATTGTGCTTCTCAAAAAGTGAAGAAAAAAACACACAGTTGAGCTTCTCGCAGAAGGCTGTGCTTTTCGCTTTTCGAAAAGCAGAGCTATGGGAAGCACATATACGCTTCATAGCAAAGTGCGGAAGCACAACTGTGCTTTTCACTTTTGGGAAGCCTGGTCATGTTTCTTCGCACTGTATGATTCACGCGAGAAAAACAAAAAAAAATGCATGAAAAAATAAGGAAAAAAATGACGTTCCCACCGCTACACCCAACGGTTCACACATGATGGCGGTTGGGCGCACCACGCCTTAGCACGCGTCTGTTCGGAGCCTTCCTGGGATCCCCTGCATGGGTACCCATTGTTTAGGTGCTCCCAAGCTTGGTGGGACCGCCGTTACTCGACCATACAGCACATATGGGTAGGATTGTAAGTTAGCCAGCCAAATCCTATTTGCCGCATAGGTCGATGGATAGCGAGCTAATGCATACCCCTGTGTACGGTTGGGCCAACCCAACTAGCAAGACTCCCCTTTCCTGATTTTCCCTTTTTCCTGTGTTTTCTTTTGTGTTTTTTCACTTTTTATTTATGTCTTTTTTTCATGTTCGCCCTTTCCATTTTAAATTCATGTTTTTTCAATTTCATGAATGTTATAGAACTTGTGAACAATTTTTGATTCTCTAACATTGTTTTTATTTTTGCAAAATAAAAAAATGAATGTGTGGACTCTTTTTTATTTTATTTCGCGTTTTTTTTTCTTGTAAGTTGAACACAGGAGGCCTCTTGTAAGTTGAGGTTGCTTCCTCACTGAAAAACCATTCGTTTCTCCTATTTCTGATCGCATCGCTACGAGCCTCTCAAAGCTTCCACGCTGGAGAATTCGTGACAGCAAAGTAGCACTTAGCTTTGTAGTCTCTTTCCATTTTCCACCTTCCAGATGCGATTCTTCCCACTTAGCTAAACAGATAACGCCTTCGAGTCTCCTCTCATCTCGTGGTCTGCACTTTTTTTCTGTCCGAGAAAAGGAAAGAGAAGAAGACTCCTGCACTGACGAGTCTCCTCGATCGTTCCGATTCTCCCGTGCGCTTTGTGGCTTTTTCACACTTCATACAGGTACTACTACTCCCTCCGTCCTACTTCAATATAGTGTCAAAAACGCGGAAGCGGATTTGTAGCACTCAGGTGCTCCACACCCCTATACAAACATTAAATTCAGAAAAAAATTGAGAAATTTGATTATTATTATTTTTGATTTTGAGATATCAAACCTGGGCTTCCAATCTACTCCCATGAGAAGTTTTGTGAAAAAAATACCAAGGAAGGTAAATTCCGGTGTATAGGAAAAAACTGTTTGGATGGAATTTTGTCCGAACAGTATTTCCCTCTCCACGGATACGTTTCCTGGTATTTTTCACGAAACTTTTCACTGGAGTAGATTGGGAACTCAGGTTTGATACATCCAAATTTCAGATTTTTTTGAATCTTTTACGATTCGTATAGGGGTGTGGAGCACCCAGGAGCTCCTGTGTATTTTCCCAAAAACGCTCTTTATATGGGACAGAGGGAGTATATATGAAGAAAATTTCGCATGCATTCAACCTGTTTCATTATATACGCAGCGACAGCTCAATGGAGTGTACAGTGCAAATAACTGACTGTGTATCTAGCACTTATCACCGTTATCAGAAAATCCATTAAAAAGCGAAATCACTTTATATTTCGGGAATCCTATATGGCGACTGTTTGTAGGAAAAGGTGGCAATTTGAAAGTTTTTGTTGGCAGTTTTAGTTGTTAGGGCGTGACAATTTCTTCAGAACGACATAACATTTTTAGGAATAAAGCTCAAAGCTGTCACCTTCCCAGAAAATATAATGTTGCTCTATTTGAAAAAAAACTGCCACCCTACAGACAACTAAAAATGTCATCAAAACGTTCACAAATGTCACATCTCCCAGCTAACGGTCCCAGATAAGAGGGTCCTTATATATATTTTTTCCTTGATGTTCTTTATGCGACGCTCCCGCAAAAAAAAAATGTTTTTTATGCGAGGCAGGCCATATATCATCGATGCTCACCGATCCGTCGTACCAAAGCTATTATGGGGACTGCAAAATTTCTCTACCATGGTTACGTGCGTTCATGCGTTCGTCAATCCATCCGGACTTGTCCGGGCCAAAGCAAGTATGATCCCATGCGCACGTCCGTCTCTTTTACTGATGCAAACGTGCCGACTAATTGCCCATCGTGTATCTCCAGTGCGTAACTTGCCACGCATCTGTCATGGCGACGATAGCTAGAGGTGCACGTGTAAGGTTCGGCTGTTCCAGGGTCTGACTGAGCACTACTTAAAAGTTCGTGTGGGTCAAGATTTAAATGCAGGTCATGCAATCAAATAGGCCAAAAATTGATTACCCAAACCTGGCTGAGCCTAATGCAAGCAATCAAACGCATCCTACATGAATGTAATTGCCTAGCATGCTTCTCCGGTGCGTAACTCGCCACGCATCTGTCATGGCGACGATAGCTAGAGGTGCACGTGTACGGTCGACCTCAGCGTGAAATGAAAGACAAGAGGGCAAACGGGAGCGCTGTCCGCGCAAATCATATGATCGGCGCACAAGTAATAATCGATGCACAAGTATAATGAGAGCGCGGGACAAGCATGCAAAAATAATTCTACGTACTATCCTAACTAATCTTCGTTGTCAGAGATATCCACGACGTCGGTGTCGAGCGCGTAGAAGGGCTCCGGATTCTCCTCCTCCTGCTCGACCTCATCCGTGTAGGCGAACATCTCCTCGTCCTCCGTGGAGTGTTGTGCCTCCATCTTCTGCCGGTGACGACGTCTCGCCTCCGCATCCGACTTCAAGCGGAGGGAATCGAGGATGGTCTGTCATGGTTCTAGACAGTAGAATGTGGGGTAGGTATGAGGAGGCAAGATCTCAGCTATGGTGAAGTTATACACATAAGGTTTACGAGTTCAGGCCCTTCACGGTGGAAGTAATAGCCCTACGTCTCGGTGCCCGGAGGCGATCGACTGGATTATATGTGTGTGGAATTACAGGGGATGTGAACCCTTGTCCCTGAGGAGGGGCTGGCTTATATAGAGTTCGCCAGACCCCTCCGGCCCTCAGGTACACAGGGTTTAAGGTACATAAAGATAGGGCGTTACTGATAATGCCAGCAATAAAGATACATGATGACCATTAAGTCTATAGAGTAACGTCTGACCGTTGCCATACAGAGTGGCTTTAGATCTTCTGTCCGTCGAGTGATTCTTGTTACGGTCGAGTGAGTACTATATCTTGGTCAAATGAACTTGAATCTTCCGAGTGGAATGCTTCTGGTCAAGTGGATGATGGTATCCCTTAAATGCTTCTGACTTTAGGGTGATGTCCTAGGGGAGGGTGTCTAGGTCAGGCCTATGACCCTACCCTAGGTACATAGCTTCATCATTAGCCCCCGAATGGTTCAGGGTTCGCGTGGAGAAGGAGCTGAAAATATTTCCGACTTAATTTTTGCGCTTCGGAAGCGTCTTGCTGGGATCAATGAACAACATGATGACTTCAACTTCTTTTTCAGTCGCCTTAATCCATTCTTAGTTTGTCGAGTGAACTTTTACTGAAAAGCTTCGAGTGTTAGTCTGACGGACTGCTCTGCTGCTCCCGGATCTTGCAGGATTCGAAAATTTTGGGAAGCGCGCGGGACGGAGGAGGCCGCAGTAATCGGGACTGATTAGGCAAGGACGCCTCGATCTCCACCTTTTTCGCCACGTATTGCATGCACGACTGTTGCTTGATTTGACGGGATTGTTTGGGCCCACAAGTTAGCCACTCGGGAGAAGACCTTATATAAGGCGTCGCGACTAGGGTTTTCTGCACAGTGCACCCCATTTCCTCTCTTCCTCCTTTGTTTTCCATCGCATCCACCTCCTCCCTCGGCGCCGCCGCTCTGCCTGAACTCCACCCTCCGCAATGGGGAGGGAGAAGACGGTGGCTCTGGAGCACGCGAAGAAGGCGACGACGAAGGCGAAAGGGAAGAAGACGAGCCGGGGAGGGTCCTCGTCGAGATCTGGTTTGCCGCCCGGCTGGATCCAGGGCGCTTGGATTCGGTCGACGATCCAGCAGGACGACATGGATGATTTGGTCGAGGGGGGACTGATTCCCCATGGATCTTGGCGGCTCCCGGAGGACGAGACCGAGCCACGGCCGCAGGAGGGTGAGTGCGTCCTCCTCGCCACTCATGTTGACCGCGGTTTTTCTTTGCCCCCCATCCTTTCTTCCGAGGCTTTTTGAACTTCTTTGGAGCACAACTTCATCACTTTTCCCCCAACACCATCACGTACCTCGCCGCATTCGTGTCCATGTGCGAGAATTTTCTGGGTTGTCGACCGCACGGGGGTCTCTTCAAGCACATTTTCACCTGTCGTTCTCAGTCGGTAAAAAAGGCCAACCCGAGTGATGAGAGGACGCACATGATCCAGATGTGTGGGGGTCTTGGGATCCAAATGAGAGGCAAGAGTACTTTCCCAGCCATGATTCTTCCCGAGTCAGTCAGAGGGTGGCAGTCGACCTGGTTCTACTGCAAAGACCAGCCGACTCCAGGCCAGTCGATTGGACTTCCCCCCTTTTCCATGGCTCGAGTCGAGAAGCCCTCTACCTTGAAAGTGACTCCGGCGGAGAAAGCGGAGGTGAAGGTGTTGGTCGAGCAAGTGGTCCAGCTTGTTCGTGACGGCGTGAGCGGCATAGATATGCTGGAGGTCTTCCTCAGACGACGCATTCAACCGCTTCAAGCTCGTGACCATCCGATGTGGATGTATTCGGGCATTGATGATACCACTCGGATCCACCCAGAGGAAGTCGACGAGGATATAGTGGCAAAGTGGCTGAGGGGCATCACTGGTAACAAGGATAACCCCAGAGGGTCCAGGAGGATTCCTCCACTCGACAACTCGTATGAACCAGACAAGGTCCAACTCTAAATTTCCGAGTGTTTTCTTGATCTATCGTGTAATTGCTTTTTGCCAACCGACTGACATTTGTTCCACTTGTTGTCTTCCAGGCCCTCACTGAGATGTACTCGATGCCCAACGGAGAGCAGGAGCAGGATCCGGAAGGGGAGGCGAGAGCGGCGAGTGGCACTCTGATGGGGGAGAAGATGACGAAAGCGACGACTCTGGCGACGGCGAAGAAGTCGGCTCACCCCCTTGCACCGAAAGGCAATCCAAGCAAACCCACGACCCGGCAAGTATCCGTGGCAAAGCGACTGCGCAGACTGGACAGACTTCAAAGCGCCCTCGGACGTCTTCTCCAGCGCCGACTGAGAAGGCCCCGAAGCAATCTAAAGCTACGCCGTCAAAACCGCGGAAGGCCTTGCCCAAGATCAAAGTGGTCGTTCCCATTGCTTCCGGGTAATAGTTGGACTTGATTTCTTGGTTTGGCGTGAATTGAACTTTGGTCGACTCATTTCGGAAGTCTGACCGATTGGATCTTGAGATTTGCAGTGCTGCTACCTCTGGGACTTCTGTTTACAGGGATGAAGATGAGGAAATGGAGGATGCAGTCACTTCTAATCCGGGTATGACTCTTGTAATCTTGTCTTTACTTTCTCAGCTGTTTTTCTGGTCGACTGAATTCTGGCGATTGATTCTTTTTGCAGCTCCTCCCAATGTCATTGATCTACCGGACGACGACGAGGATGTGCCGCTGAGGCCCATGGGAAGAAGAAGCAGGAAGATATCAACTGGCAAGGTGCCTCAGTCGACGCCAGTGACGGAGCAAGTGATCCAGGAGGCCGGCGATGTCAACCGGACTTCTGTGACTTTTGCCGTACTGTTGTCGAGTGCCCAGCCATCAGCGTCGACTGCACATACTCCAGCCGATCCATCTTCACTCTTTACTGCGCACCACATCCCAGAGAACCAGGTGGGTGCTGCTAAGGAGGCTATACGCCAGGCAAACGTCATGATGGAGCAGATGAAGGTGGTTCGGGAGGCCAGTCAAGCTGCTTACGACGCCAGCTCAGCTCTCCAGAGCAACGTCCAGGTTGGTTGACTACCGACTCATCCTTTAGCTTGTCGCTTGTTCTGTTAGGATATGCTACCTGAAAACTTTCCTTGAGCATCTTTTCATCAGCCTGCATTTTGCATTTGTACACCCACTGGGTGTTTTGACTTACTACTGAATAGCTTTGCTTCTTAGGTCGACTAGGTTGTGTCAATTGAGTCTTTGAACCAGTGGGGGCACGCTGAGTGCACCCACTGGGTGTAGTCCCCGAGACCATAGTTGACTGTGGGTAGTTGGCTATGGTATGAGAATCAGAATTTTCTCACTCGGCCTGGGCGGACCATGTCGAGTGGAACCTGAACTAGTGGGGGCACGCTGAGTGCACCCACTGGGTGTAGTCCCAGAGACCGTAGTCGACTGCGGGCAGTCGACTGTGGTCTGAGAACAACTTTCCTCTTCTTTTTTTACACTCGGCCTGGACGGACCATGTCGAGTGGAACCTGAACCAGTGGGGGCATGCTAAGTGCACCCACTGGGTGTAGTCCCCGAGACTACTGTTGGATGTTTGATTCGGCAGTAGTCTTAGAACTTGTTGAATTTATCACTCTATTGCTCTGAAGTAACCAATCTTTTCATCTGTCGACTGACCGTCCTTTGATTACAGAAATCCTGTGAACTTGGAGCTCGTTTTGCTGACCTGGAGCGGAAGCAGATTCAGCTCAATCTCGATCTAGAGCTAGCCAAGACGAACTTGCAGAAAGCCAAGGATGAGGCCGCTGGTACGAAAAATTTGCCGACCGACTTGTTCCTGATACAAGTGTTATTTGCTTTTCCTGAACCGAGCATTACTTCTTTCAGAAACAATGAACCAGGCTCTGGCGAAGAAGGATCTGGACCTTGCAGCTGCACAGAAGGCAGCAGAAGAAAAAACCGCACTCGTCGACCAGAAGCTTGCTTCAGTCGGTAAACTGGAGGAAGAGAACGCCAAGCTGAAGACTGCTCTTGATGAAGCCAACAAGGAAGCGACTCATTTGAAGAAGGAAAAGGGAGTCCTGACCGACAAAGTAGAAGGCATCGCCCGCAAGAGAGATGACCTGGAGAATTATCTCGGAGGACTTGCCAAGAAGTTGTTCATCATGCTTGAAGGTGCTTTCCTTTGTCCGACTGAATTGTTGTTGTCGACTCGATGTATAGTTACTGACTCATCGTTGTGTTGCGTGTGCAGAATTTTTCCAGAACTTCGAGGAAGAGACTCGGCGAATTGAGAACCCCATCCTCTCTCCTGTTAAGGACGAAGCTGCCATGAACGTGCTCCGACTGGAATCCCGTGTCGCTGGTGTTGTCGACTACCTCGCTCGGCTGAAAGTTGCAGTGTCGCGCATCGACACAGCACTTTGGCCAGGGGCGACGCTTCAAAATGACCTCGAGTCTCTGATGGCTCGACTCAATGAGGTCCCTGGTCGAGTGCAAGAATGGAAGAGGTCTTCTGCCCGATGCGGTGCTGACGTGGCTCTGTCGCTGGTTCGTGTCCACTGCAAGGAAGCCCGAGAAGAGAAGCTGGCGGCGATCAAGGTTGCCAATACCAAAAGGCATGACTTCCAATCCTTCATGGAAACCTTCATTGCTGCTGCCACTCGGATTGCTGATGGAATTGATCTGGACGAGTTCGTCGAGCCTGCTAGCCCTCCACCTGCGGAGTGAACAAACTTTATGCCTCGCCTTAAATTTGCCTCGGAATGCCGAGTGATTTTGTAATCGTTAAACTCCTTCGGGCCTGATGCCCGAGTACTTTAATCCGTGGTCTGGAACCTTAGGATTTATCTGAACTTGGTTTATCTCTGAATATGTTTGTGTTTGCCTTCGAGTGGAACTTGTTTCTTCACTCGGAATAGTCTTTGTACTTGCGATGCAGCTCTGAGGAGAAGGTAATCAGTCGACCTGCACCTCGTCGCCCTCGCGGATCGGGATGGAGCGCACATTGTATTTATGGCGCAGCTCTGAGGAGAAGGTCGCAGTCGACCTGCACCTCGTCTTCCTTGCTGATCAGGATGGAGCGTGTGGCCAAGTCCCCGAGCGAGAAGACCGGTTCTCACTCGGAACATGTTTTATACTTAGGCGAGTACTGGACTGCAGCTAAGCCCCCGAGTGAGAGGGTTGCTCGCCACTCGGTAGGATTTTTTAAACTTAGGCGAGCACTAGACTACAGCTAAGCCTCCGAGTGGGAGGGTTGCTCACCACTCGGTAGGATTTTTCAAACTTAGGCGAGTACTGGACTGCAGCTAAGCCCCCGAGTGAGAGGGTTGCTCACCACTCGGTAGGATTTTTCATACTTAGGCGAGTACTGGACTGCAGCTAAGCCCCCGAGTGAGATGGTTGCTCACCACTCGGTAGGATTTTTCAAACTTAGGCGAGTACTGGACTGCAGCTAAGCCCCCGAGTGAGAGGGTTGCTCACCACTCGGTAGGATTTTTTAAACTTAGGCGAGTACTGGACTGCAGCTAAGCCCCCGAGTGAGAGTGTTGCTCGCCACTCGGTAGGATTTTTTAAACTTAGGCGAGTACTGGACTGCAGCTAAGCCTCCGAGTGAGAGGGTTGCTCACCACTTGGTAGGATTTTTCAAACTTAGGCGAGTACTGGACTGCAGCTAAGCCTCCGAGTGAGAGGGTTGCTCACCACTCGGTAGGATTTTTCAAGCTTAGGCGAGTACTGGACTGCAGCTAAGCCCCCGAGTGAGAGGGTTGCTCACCACTCGGTAGGATTTTTCAAACTTAGACGAGTACTGGACTGCAACTAGGGCTCCAAGTGAGAGGGTTGCTCACCACTCGGTAGGATTTTTCAAACTTAGACGAGTACTGAACTGCAACTAGGGTCCAAGTGAGAGGGTTGCTCACCACTCGGTAGGATTTTTCAAACTTAGGCGAGTACTGGACTGCAGCTAAGCCCCCGAGTGAGAGGGTTGCTCACCACTCGGTAGGATTTTTCAAACTTAGGCGAGTACTGGACTGCAGCTAAGCCCCCGGGTGAGAGGGTTGCTCACCACTCGGTAGGATTTTTCAAACTTAGGCGAGTGCTGGACTGCAGCTAAGCCCCCGAGTGAGAGGCTTGCTCACCACTCGGTAGGATTTTTCAAACTTAGGCGAAACAGATTCGCAGCTAAGCCTCCGAGTGAGTGGCTTGCTCTTCACTCTTTAGGATTTTCTTTTTTGAAACTTAGGCGAAGCGGATTCACATCTAAGGCACCCACTGGGGGATTTAGAACATATAAAAAAGGAACAACAATCATTTAGGAGACTGTAAAACTGTGTCTTTGATAATCAAACTAGAAGGTATTTCTTATTACATCTCAACAGTCTGAATGCTTAAGTATAAAAAGGGCGGAGCAGCTCCGCATTCCAAGCGCGTGGCTCGTCTTTATTGTGCTCGACATTGTAGAGGTGGTATGCTCCGTTGTGGAGCACTTTGGTGACAATGAAGGGGCCTTCCCAAGCAGGAGCGAGCTTGTGTGGTTTCTGCTGATCCACTCGAAGAACCAAGTCTCCCTCTTGAAATGCTCGACCCCTCACGTTTCTGGCGTGGAATCGACGCAGGTCGTGCTGATAAATGGTCGACTGGATCAGGGCCATCTCTCTTTCCTCTTCCAGGAGATCAACTGCATCTTGCCGAGCCTGTTCCGCTTCATCTTCTGAGAAAAGTTCGACTCGGGGTGCATTGTGAAGCAAGTCACTCGGAAGCACAGCTTCAGCCCCATAGACTAAGAAGAATGGAGTTCGGCCAGTCGACCGATTAGGAGTTGTCCTCAATCCCCAAAGCACTGATGGAAGTTTATCGACCCAGGCGCCTGCTGCATGCCGTCAATCGGGGTTTCAGTCCTTTGAGAATCAATCTGTTTGCTCTTTCAGCTTGTCCATTCGACTGGGGATGGGCGGCTGAAGCATAGTCGACCCGAGTGCCTTGGGAAGCGCAAAAGGCTCTGAACTCATCAGAATCGAAGTTCGACCCATTATCTATGATGATGTTGTGCGGGACACCATATCTGAATGTTAACTCTCTGATGAAGCTGACAGCAGTACTTGCTTAGAGGTTTTTGATAGGCTTGGCTTCAATCCATTTGGTGAACTTGTCGACTGCTACGAGCACATGAGTGAAGCCACTCCTGCCAGTCCTCAGAGGTCCAACCATATCTAATCCCCAGACAGCAAAAGGCCAGACGAGCAGAATGGTCTTCAGGGCAGATGCAGGCTTGTGAGACATGTTGGAGTAGAACTGGCAACCTTCGCATTTGTCGACTATGTCTTTTGCCATTTCATTCGCTCGTGGACAATAAAACCCCGCTCGGTATGCTTTGGCCACAATGGTTCGAGAGGACGCATGGTGACCACAGGTCCCCAAGTGGATGTCATTGAGGATCACTCGACCTTCTTCCGGTGTTATGCACTTCTGAGCGACTCCGGTAACACTTTCTCCGTAAAGCTATCCACCCATTACTGTGAAAGCTTTAGATCGACGGACAATCTGACGGGCCTCTTCTTCATCCTCTGGGAGCTCTTTCCTGAGAATATATGCAATGTACGGCACTGTCCAATCGGGTATGACGACCAAAACTTCCATGACCAAGTCGACCACGGCTGGGATTTCAACTTCAGTCGGGTCAGTAGGGCTCTTAGGTTGTGGGGGTTCCTCCATGAAGGGATCCTCTTGGACAGATGGCGTGTGAAGATGCTCCAAGAACACATTACTGGGAATAGGCTCACGCTTGGAGCCTATCTTTGTCAAATCATCAGCTGCTTGATTTTTCAGTCGGGGTATATGACGGAGCTCTAACCCCTCGAACTTCTTCTCTAACTTTCTCACTGCATTACAATAGCCAGTCATAGCCGGGCTCCTGACGTCCCACTCCTTCATTACTTGATTAACCACCAAATCTGAGTCGCCGTAGACCATTAGGTGATGGACGCCGAGTGAAATGGCCATACGCAACCCGTACAGAAGTGCTTCGTATTCAGCCTCATTGTTGGAGGAATCAAAATGAATCTGAAGAACATAGCTGAGCCCGTCTCCTCGGGGGGATACCAATACCACCCCAGCACCAGAACCATTCAACATCTTGGATCCGTCAAAGAACATGGTCCAATGCTCCGAGTGAATCTGAGTCGGTTGTTGCTGGTCAACCCACTCGGCGAGGAAATCTGCTATTGCTTGGGACTTGATAGCTTTCTTTGCCTCAAACTTGATATCCAATGGAAGGAATTCAACCGCCCATTTTGCCACTCGACCAGTTGCATCTCTGTTGTTCAGAATTTCTGACAATGGTGCGTCGCTGACGACTGTAATGGAATGATCTGAAAAATAATGCGCAACCTTCTTGGTGGTCATGTAAATTCCATAAACAAGCTTCTGATAATGCGGATATCTCTGCTTGGACAGAGTCAAGACTTCAGAAATATAGTACACTGGGCGTTGAACTTTATAGGATTTTCCTTCTTCTTCCCGCTCGACCGTGAGTACTGTACTGACAACTTGTCCAGTGGCTGCAATATAAAGCAGTAAAGGCTCTTTGCTGATTGGGGCAGCAAGCACCGGTTGGGTGGAAAGCAGGGTTTTGAGCTCTGCAAACGCTGCATCAGCTTCAGGAGTCCACTCGAACTTATCAGATTTCTTCATCAGTCGGTAAAGAGGCAATGCCTTTTCACCGAGGCAAGAGATGAATCGACTCAAGGCGGCCAAACAACCAGTAAGCTTCTGAACGTCATGCACACGCACAGGGCGTTTCATCCGGAGTATGGCCCCAACTTTCTCTGGGTTTGCGTCGATCCCTCGTTCGGAAACGAGAAAACCGAGTAACTTTCCTCCTGGAACTCCGAATGTGCATTTCGACGGATTAAGCTTGATATCATACCTTCTCAGGTTGGCAAAGGTTTCAGCGAGGTCAGTCAGCAGGTCGGAACCTTTACGCGACTTGACCACAATGTCATCCATATATGCTTCCACATTCCGACTGATTTGAGTGAGCAGGCACTTCTGAATCATCCTCATAATTGTGGAACTAGCGTTTTGAGACCGAATGGCATGGTGACATAACAAAAGCACCCGAATGGAGTGATGAAAGCTGTTTTTATCTCATTGGGTCCATACAGTCGGATCTGATGATACCCGGAATAGGCATCCAAAAAAGACAAACGCTCACACCCCGCAGTTGAGTCGACGATTTGGTCGATACGGGGGAGAGGGAAATGATCTTTCGGGCAGGCCCGATTGATGTGCTTGAAGTCAATGCACATACGAAGTGAGTCGTCCTTCTTGGGGACCATGACAACATTGGCGAGCCACTCGGAGTGGTAAATCTCTCGGATGAACTCAGCTGCCAGGAGCCGAGCCACTTCCTCGCCAATTGCCTTTCTCTTCTGTACGGAGGACCGTCGAAGATGTTCCTTGACTGGTTTCACTTTTGGGTCGACTTGCAAACGGTGCTCAGCCAGTCCCCTGGGTACACCCGGCATGTCAGAAGGTTTCCATGCAAAGATGTCCCAGTTCTCACGGAGGAACTGGATGAACGCTTCTTCCTATTTGCTGTCGAGTGATGTTGAGAAATGAGTAGGAGCAGCATTAGGATCGGTCGGGTGAATATGAATCGGCTTTGTTTCACCGGACGACTGAAATGCAGAATCTGTGGCAGGCTTCTTGGGTCGCAACAAATCACTCGGATCTGCATTTTTCTGATACTCTTGCATTTCAACTGCTGCCATTTGTGCATCGGCAATTTTAGAACCCTTCTGGAAGCATTCCTCTGCCTTCTGCCAATTGCCACTGACCGTGATCACTCCTTTGGGACCAGGCATCTTCAATTTGAGATACACGTAACATGGTCGAGCCATAAAGCGTGCATATGCAGGCCTCCCCAAAATAGCATGATAAGCACTATGGAAATCCACTACTTCAAATGTCAACTTTTCCTTACGGTAATTCTTTGAATCACCGAAAACCACGTCAAGGGTTATCTGGCCGAGTGATTCAGCCTTCTTGCCAGGGATGACGCCGTGAAAGCTCATGTTGCTCTCACTAAGTTTGGACATCGGAATGCCCATCCCCTTCAAGGTTTCAGCGTAAAGGATATTCAAACCGCTACCACCATCCATCAACACTTTGGTCAATAGAGTGCCCCCAACGACTGGGTCAACCACCAACGCTTGCCTCCCTGGAGTGGCTATGCGAGCAGGATGATCAGATTGGTCGAATGTGATAGCTGTTTGTGACCACTTCAGGTATGTTGTCGTTGCTGGAGCAACCATATTCACTTCTCTGTTTATCACTTTCAGTCGACTTTTGCTCTCAACATCAGCAAAAATCACCAGGGTGGAATTGACATTGGGAAAACCATCATCTTCCTCTTTGTCCTCATCCTTGTCCGACCCTTTTTCCTTCTCATTGGGTTGCTTCTCTCGGAACTACTGGATCAGAACTCGACACTGTCGAGTGGTATGTTTAGGATAAATCAGATTACCTTCTTCATCCTTCTTGGCGTGAATGTGGCATGGTAAATCCAACACATTATTTCTGGCTCGATCTTTCACTTTCTTGGGGGTCCAGGGCCCCTTAGGTTTCCCTTTAAACTTTCCTTGAATCACTACCGTAGTTTCACCAGGCCCTGCAGGCTCAGCTTTACGCTTCTGTTTCCGATTGGAATTGCCTCCACCGGTGTCCTGACCGACTGGTTTGCTCCTTCCACTGTGGAGTCGATCCTCTTCTTCTCCATTAGCGTACCGAGTGGCTATTTCCATTATCCGAGTCAGAGACATATCTCCCATCTGACCGAATTTCAGGATCAGTTCTCGATACTTAATGCCTTCCTTGAAGGCACAAACTGCTTGATGCCGGGACACATTTTCCACTGTGTGATGCAAAGTGGTCCACCTCTGAATGTAATCTCTCAGAGTCTCATTCGGTTTTTGCATGCAATGCTGCAATTTTGTTAATCCTGTTGGCCGCTTGCAAGTACCCTCAAAAGTTTTAACAAACACTCGAGCAAGTTCCTCCCAACTGAATATACTACCTAGTGTTAACTGAGTCAACCATGCTCTGGCTGAACCTTTCAACATCAGAGGAAGATGCTTCATGGCCACTTCATCATTGCCGCCACCAATCTGCACAGCCACTCGGTAATCCTCAAGCCAAGTGTCAGGCTTGGACTCACCAGTGAACATGCTGACTCCAGTCACCAACCTGAAGTTGGGAGGAATCTCCGCGGCCCTGATGGCTCTGCTGAAACACTCTGGACCTGAAACATGAACTCTGCTGCCAGTCGGGTGATCTCTGTCAAGGCCCTCTCTGTGTGCTCTGTTCCTGTTGACTAGACCTTGAACGAGAATAGATCTCGCATCAAAGCCTGGCTCCCTTGGGTTGACTGGTATTCTTCGCTCGCCACCGTGAGGGCGTCTGTCATCATATTGCCGAGGCACATATGATCCACTCATCGGAGGAGGTGTGGGCACTCGACGACGGTCATCACGGCCGAGTCGGTGATCATACTGCTCGTGGTTCCTGTACTGATCCTGCCGGTTGATACGTCTCCAACGTATCTATAATTTTTGATTGTTCCATGCTATTATATATTCTGTTTTGGATGATTAATGGGCTTTATTATACACTTTTATATTATTTTTGGGACTAACCTATTAACCGAAGGCCCGACCCAAACTGCTGTTTTTTTGCCTATTTCAGTGTTTCGCAGAAAAGGAATATCAAACGGAGTCCAAACCGAATGAAACCTCCGGGAACGTGATTTTCGGAACAAACATGATCCAGAGGACTTGGAGTGGACACCAAGAAACGGACGAGGAAGCCACGAGGTAGGGGGGCGTGCCTACCCCCCTGGGCGCGCCCTCCACCCTCGTGGGCCCCTCGTAGCTCCACCGACCTACTTCTTCCTCCTATATATACCTACGTACCCCCAAACCATCAGAAAAAGAGCCAAAACCCTATTTCCACCGCCGCAACCTTCTGTACCCGTGAGATCCCATCTTGGGGCCTTTTCCGGCGCTCCGCCGGAAGGGGCATTGATCATGGAGGGCTTCTACATCAACACCATAGCCTCTCCGATGATGTGTGAGTAGTTTACCTCACACCTTCGGGTCCATAGTTATTAGCTAGATGGCTTCTTCTCTCTCTTTGGATCTCAATACAAAGTTCTCCTCGATTCTCTTGGAGATCTATTTGATGTAACTCTTCTTTTGCGGTGTGTTTGTTGAGATCCGATGAATTGTGGGTTTATGATCAAGATTATCTATGAACAACATTTGAATCCTCCTCTAAATTCTTTTATGTATGATTGGTTATCTTTGCAAGTATCTTCGAATTATCAGTTTGGTTTGGCCTACTAGATTGATCTTTCTTGCAATGGGAGAAGTGCTTAGCTTTGGGTTCAATCTTGCGGTGCTCGATCCCAGTGACAGCAGGGGAAACGACACGTATTGTATTGTTGCCATCGAGGATAAAAAGATGGGGTTTATATCATATTGCATGAGTTTATCCCTCTACATCATGTCATCTTACTTAAAGTGTTACTCTGTTCTTATGAACTTAATACTCTAGATGCATGCTGGATAGCGGTCGATGTGTGGAGTAATAGTAGTAGATGCAGGCAGGAGTCGGTCTACTTGTCACGGACGTGATGCCTATATACATGATCATACCAAGATATTCTCATAATTATGCTCAATTCTATCAATTGCTTGACAGTAATTCGTTTACCCACCGTAATACTTATGCTATCTTGAGAGAAGCCACTAGTGAAACCTATGGCCCCCGGGTCTATTTTCCATCATAGTAATCTTCCGTCAACAAGCTATTTTTATCTTTATTTACCTTGCAATCTTTACTTTTACTCTTTATCATAAAAATACCAAAAATATTATCTTATCATCTCTATCAGATCTCACTCTCGTAAGTGACCGTGAAGGGATTGACAACCCCTTTATCGCGTTGGTTGCGAGGTTCTTATTTGTTTGTGTAGGTGCGTGGGACTCGAGCGTAGTCTCCTACTAGATTAATACCTTGGTTCTCAAAAACTGAGGGAAATACTTACGCAACTTTACTGCATCACCCTTTCCTCTTCAAGGGAAAACCAACGCAGTGCTCAAGAGGTAGCAAGAAGGATTTCTGGCGCCGTTGCCGAGGAGTCTACGCACAAGTCAAGACATACCAAGTACCCATCACAAACTCTTATCCCTCGCATTACATTATTTGCCTTTTGCCTCTCATTTTCCTCTCCCCCACTTCACCCTTGCCGTTTTATTCGCCCTCTTTTTCCGTTCGCCTTTTTTTTCGCTTGCCTCTTGTTTGCTTGTGTGTTTGATTGCTTGTTTGTCACGATGGCTCAAGACAATACTAAATTATGTGACTTTACCAATACCAACAATAATGATTTTCTTAGCACTCCGATTGTTCCCCTTACCGATGTTGAATCTTGTGAAATTAATGCTGCTTTGCTGAATCTTGTAATGAAAGATCAATTCGCCGGCCTTCCTTGTGAAGATGTCGCTACCCATCTAAATAGCTTTGTTGATTTGTGTGATATACAAAATAAGAAAGATGTGGACAATGATATCGTTAAATTGAAGCTATTTCCTTTTTCGCTTAGAGATCGTGCTAAAACTTGGTTTTCATCTTTGCCTAAAAATAGTATTGATTCTTGGAATAAGTGCAAAGATGGTTTTATCCCTAAGTATTTTCCTCCCGCTAAAATCATCTCCCTTAGGAACGATATTATGAATTTTAAGAAACTTGATCATGAACATGTTGCACAAGCTTGGGAGAGGATGAAACTAATGATACGTAATTTCCCTAATCATGGTTTGAATTTGTGGATGATTATACAAAAAAAATTATGCCGGGTTAAATTTTGCTTCTAGAAATCTTTTAGATTCGGCCGCGGGAGGCACTTTTATGGAAATCACGTTAGGATAATAAAGAGTTTACACTGCTTATGTTTACTTCCACTTTTTTCTTGTACGTAGGAAATGAGATTTTTTCTTTTTACTACAAATTTATAAGCTTTATTAAACTTTAAAATTAAACTATAAAGAAAAACTACTGCTTATTGGAAATTATTTCTTATTTTAAATCAGACTAGATTTTTGTCAAGACAAGAGCTTTATGTAAGAGTAGAAGCCCCAAAAGGTGAATTAGGGATTTATCTAGTAGGAGATGATAGCCTTTTCCCCTAGAGATGGAAAATCCGTCCACCCGGGTTTATTAATTTGCAAATTCTTTCTAAAAAGTAAAAAAAAAAGTACCCGCGGAAATGTTCCAATTCCAAATAAAATAATTTCATTTAGAATAATTAAAGTAAAGGGTTTATTTTACCCTGAAACGGATATCTTTGTATCTTTTTTTCTTTTTTTTATTTCTAGCTACTAAACTCCTAGATAATATTATGGTTAATTATTATCAATGGCACACCGAAAGATCTACTAGTAAAAAGGTTCATGCGATTGAAGAAATTAATGTCTTGAGTGGAAAGATGGATGAACTTATGAAATTATTTATTAATAAGAGTGTTTCTTCTGATCCTAATGATATGCCTTTGTCTACTTTGATTGAGAATAATAATGAATCTATGGATGTGAACTTTGTTGGTAGGAACAATTTTGGTAACAATGCTTATAGAGGAAATTTTCCTAGGCCGTATTCTAGTAATTCCTCTAATAATTATGGTAATTCCTACAACAACTCTTATGGAAATTTTAATAAGATGCCCTCTGATTTTGAGACTAGTGTTAAAGAATTTATGATTGCCCAAAAGAGTTCAATGCTTTTCTTGAATTTTTTTTGCCTAAGATTGATGAATTGGCTAGGAACGTGGATAGAATTTCTCTTGATGTTGATTCTTTGAAACATAGATCTACTCCACCTAAGCATGATATCAACGAGTCTCTCAAAGCCATGAGAATTTCCATTGATGAGTGCAAAGAAAGAACCGCTAGGATGCGTGCTAAGAAAGATTTTTTTGTGAAAGCGTGTTCTTCTATTTTTATGAGAATAAAGATGAAGATCTAAAAGTTATTGATGTGTCTCCTATTAAATCTTTGTTTTGCAATATGAATTTTGATAATGATGGGACTGGAGATGAGTCAGCTTTAGTTAGAAGGCGTCCCAAAAATTCGGAGTTTTTAGATCTTGATGCAAAAATTGCTAAAAGTGGGATTGAAGAGGTCAAAACTTTAGATATCAATGAACCCACTATTTTGGATTTCAAGGAATTTAATTATGATAATTGCTGTTTCGTAGATTGTATTTCCTTGTTGCAATCCGTGCTAAATTCTCCTCATGCTTATAGTCAAAATAAAGCTTTTACCAAACATATCGTTGATCCTTTAATGCAATCTTATGAAGAAAAACTTGAGTTGGAAGTTTCTATCCCTAGAAAACTTTATGATGAGTGGGAACCTACTATTGAAATTAAAATTAAGGATCATGAATGCTATGCTTTATGTGATTTGGGTGCTAGTGTTTCCACGATCCCAAAAACTTTGTGTGATTTGCTAGGTTTCCGTGAATTTGATGATTATTCTTTAATCTTGCATCTTGCGGATTCCACTATTAAGAAACCTATGGGATGAATTAATGATGTTCTTATTGTTGCAAATAGGAACTATGTGCCCGTAGATTTTATTGTTCTTGATATAGATTGCAATCCTTCATGTCCTATTATTCTTGGTAGACCTTTCCTTAGAACGATTGGTGCAATTATTGATATGAAGGAAGGAAATATTAGATTCCAATTTCCGTTAAGGAAAGGCATGGAACACTTTCCTAGGAAGAAAATAAAATTACCTTATGAATCTATTATGAGAGCCACTTATGGATTGCCTACCAAAGATGGCAATACCTGGATCTATCCTTGTTTTTATGCCTAGCTAAGGGAGTTAAACGATAGCGCTTGTTGGGAGGCAACCCAATTTTATTTTCGTTTTTTGCTTTTTGCTTCTGTTTAGGAATAAATCTTTGATCTAGCCTCTGGTTAGATTTGTTTTTGTGTTTTAATTAGTGTTTGTGCCAAATTAAACCTATAGGATCTTCTTGGATAATAGTTATTTGATCTTGCTGAAAATTCCAGAAACTTTATGTTCACAAAAACAATTGTTAAAATTACCATAACATTATATAATACTGATTCCAATTGCATCAGATCAATAAACAAATTATTTAGGTCGTCCTATTTTAGTAGAATTTTTAGAGTTCCAGAAGTTTGCGTTAGTTACAGATTACTACAAACTGTTCAGTTTTTGACAGATTCTGTTTTTCGTGTGTTGTTTGCTTATTTTGATGAATCTATGGCTAGTAAAATAGTTTGTAAACCATAGATAAGTTGGAATACAGTAAGTTTAACACCAATATAAATAAGGAATGAGTTCAATACAGTACCTTGAAGTGGTGTTTTGTTTTCTTTCGCTAACGGAGCTCACGAGATTTTCTGTTAAGTTTTGTGTTGTGAAGTTTTCAACTTTTGGGTAAAGAGTTGATGGATTATGGAACAAGGAGTGGCAAGAGCCTAAGCTTGGGGATGTCCAAGGCACCCCAAGGTAAATCTAAGGACACACAAAAAGCCAAAGCTTGGGGATGCCCCGGAAGGCATCCCCTCTTTCGTCTTCGTCCATCGGTAACTTTACTTGGAGCTATATTTTTATTCACCACATGATATGTGTTTTGCTTGGAGCGTCTTGTATGATTTGAGTCTTTGCTTTTAGTTTACCACAATCTTCCTCGCTGAATACACTTTTGAGAGAGACACACATGATTCGGAATTTATTAGAATACTCTATGTGCTTCACTTATATCTTTTGAGCTATATAGTTTTTGCTCTAGTGCTTCACTTATATCTTTTAGAGCACGGCGGTGGCTTGTTTTCTATAAACTATTGTTCTCTCATGCTTCACTTATATTATTTTGAGAGTCCTACAAAACAGCATGGTAATTTTCTTAAATTGAGAAATTAGTCCTAATATGATAGGCATCCAAGATTAGTAAAAACTTTCTTTTAAGTGCGTTGAATACTAAGAGAAGTTTGATGCTTGATGATTGTTTTGAGATATGGAGGTAGTGATATTAAAGTTGTGCTAGTTGAGTAGTTGTGAATTTGAGAAATACTTGTGTTGAAGTTTGTAAGTCCCGTAGCATGCACGTATGGTAAATGTTGTGTAACAAATTTGAAACATGAGGTGTTCTTTGATTGTCCTCCTTATGAGTGGCGGTCGGGGACGAGCGATGGTCTTTTCCTACCAATCTATCCCCCTAGGAGCATGCGTGTAGTGTTTGGTTTTTCATGACTTGTAGATTTTTGCAATAAGTATGTGAGTTCTTTATGACTAATGTTGAGTCCATGGATTATACGCACTCTCACCCTTCCATCATTGCTAGCCTCTTCGGTACCGTGCATTGCCCTTTCTCACTTTGAGAGTTGGTGCAAACTTCGCCGGTGCATCCAAACCCCGTGATACGATACGCTCTATCACACATAAACCTCCTTATATTTTCCTCAAAACAGCCACCATACCTACCTATTATGGCATTTCCATAGCCATTCCGAGATATATTGCCATGCAAATTTCCACCGTTCCGTTTATCATGACACGTTTCATCATTGTCATATTGCCTTGCATGATCATGTAGTTGACATCGTATTTGTGGCAAAGCCACCATGCATATTATTCATACATGTCACTCTTGATTCATTGCCCATCCCGGTACACCGCCGGAGGCATTCATATAGAGTCATACTTTGTTCTAGTATCGAGTTGTGATCATTGAGTTGTAAATAAATAGAAGTGTGATGATCATCATTCATAGAGTATTGTCCCAAAAAAAGAAAAAGGCCAAATAAAAAAGGGAAAGGCCCCGAAAAAAAGGAAGAAAAAAATAATAAAGAAGGGACAATGCTACTATCCTTTTTCCACACTTGTTCTTCAAAGTAGCACCATGATTTTTATGATAGAGAGTCTCTTGTTTTGTCACTTTCATATTCTAGTGGGAATTTTTCATTATAGAACTTGGCTTGTATATTCCAATAATGGGCTTCCTCAAATGCCCTAGGTCTTCGTGAGCAAGCAAGTTGGATGCACACCCACTTAGTTTCTTTTGTTGAGCTTTCATACATTTATAGCTCTAGTGCATCCGTTGCATGGAAATCGCTACTCCTTGCATTGACATCAATCGATGGGCATCTCCCTAGCTCGTTGATTAGCCGCGTCAATGTGAGACTTCCTCCTTTTTTGTCTTCTCCACATAACCCCCATCATCATATTCTATTCCACCCATAGTGCTATATCCATGGCTCATGCTCATATATTGCGTGAAAGTTGAAAAAAGTTTGAGATTACTAAAGTATGAAACAATTGCTTGGCTTGTCATCGGGGTTGTGCATGATGAGAGCATTCTTGTGTGACGAAAATGGAGCATGACCAAACTATATGATTTTGTAGGGATGAACTTTCTTTGGCCATGTTATTTTGAGAAGACATAATTGCTTAGTTAGTATGCTTGAAGTATTATTACTTTTATGTCAATATTAAACTTTTATCTTGAATCTTTCGGATCTGAATATTCATACCACAAATAAGAGAATTACATTGAAAATTTTGCAAAGTAGCATTCCACATCAAAAATTCTGTTTTTATCATTTACCTACTCGAGGACGAGCAGGAATTAAGCTTGGGGATGCTTGATACGTCTCCAACATATCTATAATTTTTGATTGTTCCATGCTATTATATATTCTGTTTTGGATGATTAATGGGTTTTATTATACACTTTTATATTATTTTTGGGACTAACCTATTAACCGGAGGCCCAGCCCAAATTGCTGTTTTTTGCCTATTTGAGTGTTTCGCAGAAAATGAATATCAAACGGAGTCCAAACGGAATGAAACCTCCGGGAACGTGATTTTCGGAACAAACGTGATCCAGAGGACTTGGAGTGGACGTCAAGAAACGGACAAGGAAGCCACGAGGTAGGGGGCGCGCCTACCCCCTAGGCACGCCCTCCACCCTCGTGGGCCCCTCGTAGCTCCACCGACCTACTTCTTCCTCCTATATATACCTACGTACCCCCAAACCATCAGAAAAAGAGCCAAAACCCTATTTCCACCGGCGCAATGTTTTGTACCCGTGAGATCCCATCTTGGGGCCTTTTCCAGCGCTCCGCCGGAAGGGGCATTGATCATGGAGGGCTTCTACATCAACACCATAGCCTCTCCGATGATGTGTGAGTAGTTTACCTCACACCTTCGGGTCCATAGATATTAGCTAGATGGCTTCTTCTCTCTCTTTGGATCTCAATACAAAGTTCTCCTCGATTCTCTTGGAGATCTATTTGATGTAACTCTTCTTTTGCGGTGTGTTTGTCGAGATCCGATGAATTGTGGGTTTATGATCTAGATTATCTATGAACAACATTTGAATCCTCCTCTAAATTCTTTTATGTATGATTGGTTATCTTTGCAAGTCTCTTCGAATTATCAGTTTGGTTTGGCCTAGTAGATTGATCTTTCTTCCAATGGGAGAAGTGCTTAGCTTTGGGTTCAATCTTGCGGTGCTCGATCCCAGTGACAGCAGGGGAAACGACACGTATTTTATTGTTGCCATCGAGGATAAAAAGATGGGGTTTATATCATATTGCATGAGTTTATACCTCTACATCATGTCATCTTACTTAAAGCGTTACTCTGTTCTTATGAACTTAATACTCTAGATGCATGCTGGATAGCGGTCGATGTGCGGAGTAATAGTAGTAGATGCAGGCAGGAGTCGGTCTACTTGTCACGGACGTGATGCCTATATACATGATCATACCTAGATATTCTCATAACTATGCTCAATTCTATCAATTGCTCGACGGTAATTCGTTTACCCACCGTAATACTTATGCTATCTTGAGAGAAGCCACTAGTGAAACCTATGGCCCCCGGGGCTATTTTCCATCATATTAATCTTCCGTCAACAAGCTATTTTTATCTTTATTTACCTTGCAATCTTTACTTTTACTCTTTATCATAAAAATACCAAAAATATTATCTTATCATCTCTATCAGATCTCACTCTCGTAAGTGACCGTGAAGGGATTGACAACCCCTTTATCGCGTTGGTTGCGAGGTTCTTATTTGTTTGTGTAGGTGCGTGGGACTCGAGCGTAGTCTCCTACTGGGTTGATACCTTGGTTCTCAAAAACTGAGGGAAATACTTACGTTACTTTACTGCATCACCCTTTCTCTTCAAGGGAAAACCAACGCAGTGCTCAAGAGGTAGCAAGAAGGATTTCTGGCGCCGTTGTCGGGGAGTCTACGCACAAGTCAAGACATACCAAGTATCCATCACAAACTCTTATCCCTCGCATTACATTATTTGCCTTTTGCCTCTCGTTTTCCTCTCCCCCACTTCACCCTTGCCGTTTTATTCACCCACTTTTTCCGTCCGCCTTTTTTTCCGCTTGCCTCTTGTTTGCTTGTGTGTTGGATTGCTTGTTTGTCACGATGGCTCAAGACAATACTAAATTGTGTGACTTTACCAATACCAACAACAATAATTTTCTTAGCACTCCGATTGCTCCCCTTACCGATGCCGAATCTTGTGAAATTAATGCTGCTTTGCTGAATCTTGTAATGAAAGATCAATTCCCCGGCCTGTAACACCCCGAGAATCATGCTACAGTAACTCTCTGTGATTAAGCTAATCATGTTGCTAGACAGGGCTTGATCACATTTGAATCACATTTCTTTTCAAACTCCTAATTCAAACTTAATTAAATTTAAAGTGGAAAATAAAAGTTTTCAAAAATTTAAACAAAAATGTTCGGGCCATGCCAGATATTGCACTGATAATTATTTGTGGAGAAAACACATTTTTATAAAATGCCTAAATACTTTTAAATGAAATAAAACAGAAAAGAAAATAAATAAATAAAAAGAAAATACAAAAGAAAACAGAACAAACAAAGAAAAAAAGAGAAGGAGAAGGCCCCCCCCCACTGGACCCTGGCCCAACTGGGCCGACCCCAGGCCCAGCCGGCCTAGCCCACCTCCCCGGGTCGCCCTCCCCTTCCCTGTTCCCCCGACCGGGGTTGGAACAGGGGCAGGTCCCCGCCGCACCACCTCGCCGGCGACGGGGGAGGATAAGGCCGCCCCGATGCCTCGGCCTCCGCCCATCCCTCCCACTTGCCCCTCTCGGCCTCTGCGCCCCCCCCCCCCTCCCCCAGATCCACCTCTCCCCTCACCCTCTCCTTCGTTCTGGAGAGGAGACCGACGCGGTCGCCGCCGTTCTCCGTCGTTCACGCGGCCACCGAGCCCCGTTCCCCACCCCGACGTGTCCACGAGCTCCGCCGCGTCGAGCCCGTTCTCCCCGACCACCTGCTCGAGCCGGGACCCCCTACATCACCCCCCAACGCCGTCGCCTTCTTCCTCGGGTCGCCGCCGTCTTCTTCGACTCCGGCGACTGCTGCTGCTACTAAGCCACCCACGGGCCTTTCTTGCGCCGCGCGGTGAGCCCCTCATCCTCTCCCCTCGCTCTCCTGGCCTCTTGAGCTCTTGTAGCCGCCGCTCTGCTTACGCCCGAACGCGTCGCCGCGGAGCTCGCCGCCGGCAAGGCTCCGGTGACCTTTTGGTCACGGGCTCAAGCCCGTTGCACTCCCCACAGCGCGTAGATGCTCCCCAGCCCCTCCGCTTGCTCGATAGCACGCCGTAGCCCCGTTTCCGTCGGGCACCCGTGCGCGCCGCCGCCTCCGCCGGTCGCCGGCGCCGATTCCGGCCAAGTCCGGCGAAGCTACGGCCACCACTGGATGCGGCGCTGCGAGCTCCTTCGAATGAGCCTAGCCCCGCTCCTTCCCGAGCCCCGTAGCGCGATTCCGGCCAACTCCGGCGAGGGGCCGCCTCTGTATTGGTCGCCGGAGTCGCTCCGGCGCCGGCCGCCGACGTGGCTGGCCTGGGGCCACCCCAGAGCCACTGCCAGTGGGCCCCGTGGGTCCCAGTTGACTGGGTTGACCCAGTCAACTGCTGACTGGGCAGGCCCCAGCCACTGACATGCGGGCCCCGCCGCATAATTAACAAAAAAATGTTTTTATAAATAAAACTAATTAATTAATCTAATTAGGCACTGACAGGTGGGGTCCAGTAGTTAATTAACTAAAATTAGTTAGTTTAATCTTCTGTTAGCCCACTGTCTATGACAGGTAGGGCCCACTGGTCAGTTTGACCTGGTCAGCCGACCTGTTGACCTGCTGACGTCAGCATTACCTCATGCTGACGTCATAATTCATTTTTGCTAAATTCAAATAATTCCAGAAATTCAAATAATCTTCGAAAATTCATATCTTTTAAACCGTAACTCGGATGAAAATGTTTTCTACATGAAAGTTGCTCAGAACGACGAGACGAATCCGAATACGCAGCCCGTTCGTCCACCACACCTCCCTAACCTATCGAACTAGCAACTTTCCCCCTCCGGTCCGTCTGTCTGAAAACGCGAAACATCGGGAATACTTCCCGGATGTTCCCCCCTTCGCCGGAACCACCTACTGTCGCGTTAGGACACACCTAGCACCGCTCATTGTCATGTCACGCATCGTCTTGTTTATGTTTGCATTGTATTTACTGTTTCTTCCCCCCTCTTCTCTCCGGTAGACTACGAGACTGACGCTGCTGCTGCCCAGTTCGACTACGGAGTCGACGACCCCTCCTACTTGCCAGAGCAACCAGGCAAGCCCCCCCCCTTGATCACCAGTTATCGCCTATTCTTCTCTATACTGCTTGCATTAGAGTAGTGTAGCAAGTTACTGCTTTCCGATATCCTATCCTGATGCATAGCCTATCCTTGCTACTACTGTTGATACCTTTACCTGCAATCCTACATGCTTAGTATAGGATGCTAGTTTTCCATCAGTGGCCCTACATTCTTGTCCGTCTGCTGTGCTATACTATCGGGCCGTGATCACCTGGGCGGTGATCACGGGTATATACTTATATACTATATACATGACACATGTGATGACTAAAGTCGGGTCGGCTCGTAGGAGTACCCGCGAGTGGATCTTTGTGGCGGAGCGACAGGGCAGGTTGAGACCGCCTAGGTGAGAGGTGGGCCTGGCCCTGGTCGGCGTTCGCGGATACTTAACACGCTTAACGAGATCTTGGTATTTGATCTGAGTCTGGCCATTTGGTCTATACGCACTAGCCATCTACGCGGGAGTAGTTATGGGTATCCCGGCGTCGTGGTATCAGCCGAAGCCTTCGTGACGTCAGCGACTGAGTGGCGCGCGCCGTGTTGGACCGCTTTGACGTAACCGCCGTGATCGTGTGGGTTGCTAGGTCTGCTCGCGGCCGCGTTCGCAACGTGCAGGTGTGCATAGGGCGATGGGCCCAGACCCCTGCGCGCTTAGGATTAGACCGGCGTGCTGACCGCTCTGTTGTGCTTAGGTGGGGCTACGACGCGTTGATCTTACGAGGCCGGGCATGACCCAGAAAAGTGTGTCCGGCCAAATGGGATCGAGCGTGTTGGGTTGTGTGGTGCACCCCTGCAGGGAAGTTTATCTATTCGAATAGCCGTGTCCCTCGGTAAAAGGACGACCCGGAGTTGTACCTTGACCTTATGACAACTAGAACCGGATACTGAATAAAATACACCCTTCTAAGTGCCAGATACAACCCGGTGATCGCTCTCTAACAGGGTGACGAGGAGGGGATCGCCGGGTAGGATTATGCTAAGCGATGCTACTTGGAGGACTTCAATCTACTCTCTTCTACATGCTGCAAGATGGAGATGACCAGAAGCGTAGTCTTCGACAGGACTAGCTATCCCCCTTTTAATCTGGCATTCTGCAGTTCAGTCCACTGATATGCCCCTTTACACATATACCCATGCATATGTAGTGTAGCTCCTTGCTTGCGAGTACTTTGGATGAGTACTCACGGTTGCTTCTCTCCCTCTTTTCCCCCTTTCCTTTCTATCTGGTTGTCGCAACCAGATGTTGGAGTCCAGGAGCCAGACGCCACCGTCGACGACGACAACTACGACACTGGAGGTGCCTACTACTACGTGCAGGCCGCTGACGACGACTAGGAGTAGTTAGGAGGATCCCAGGCAGGAGGCCTGCGCCTCGTTCGATCTGTATCCCAGTTTGTGCTAGCCTTCTTAAGGAAAACTTGTTTAACTTATGTCTGTACTCAGATATATTTGCTTCCGCTGACTCGTCTGTGATCGAGCACTTGTATTCGAGCCCTCGAGGCCCCTGGCTTGTATTATGATGCTTGTATGACTTAATTATGTTGTAGAGTTGTGTTGTGATATCTTCCCGTGAGTCCCTGATCTTGATCGTACACATTTGCGTGCATGATTAGTGTACGGTCAAATCGGGGGCGTCACACGGCCTTCCTAGTGAAGATGCCCCTACCCATCTAAATAGCTTTGTTGATTTGTGTGATATGCAAAAGAAGAAAGATGTGGACAATGATATCGTTAAATTGAAGCTATTTCCTTTTTCGCTTAGAGATCGTGCTAAAACTTGGTTTTCGACTTTGCCTAAAAATAGTACTGATTCTTGGAATAAGTGCAAAGATGCTTTTATCTCTAAGTATTTTCCTCCCGCTAAATCATCTCCCTTAGGAATGATATTATGAATTTTAAGCAACTTGATCATCAACATGTTGCACAAGCTTGGGAGAGGATGAAACTAATGACTCGTAATTGCCCTACTCATGGTTTGAATTTGTGGATGATTATACAATTTTTTTATGCCGGGTTGAATTTTGCTTCTAGAAATCTTTTAGATTCGGCCGCGGGAGGCACTTTTATGGAAATCACGTTAGGAGAAGCTACTAAACTCCTAGATAATATTATGGCTAATTATTATCAATGGCACACCGAAAGATCTACTAGTAAAAAGGTTCATGCGATTGAAGACATTAATGTCTTGAGTGGAAAGATGGATGAACTTATGAAATTATTTGCTAATAAGAGTGTTTCTTCCGATCCTAATGATATGCCTTTGTCTACTTTGATTGAGAATAATAATGAATCTATGGATGTGAACTTTGTTGGTAGGAACAATTTTGGTAACAATGCTTATAGAGGAAATTTTCCTAGGCCGTATCCTAGTAATTCCTCTAATAATTATGGTAATTCCTACAACAAATCTTATGGAAATTTCAATAAGATGCCCTCTGATTTTGAGACTAGTGTTAAAAAATTTATGATTGCCCAAAAGAATTTCAATGCTTTGCTTGAAGAAAAATTGCCTAAGATTGATGAATTGGCTAGGAACGTGGATAGAATTTCTCTTGATGTTGATTCTTTGAAACTTAGATCTACTCCACCTAAGCATGATATCAATGAGTCTCTCAAAGCCATGAGAATTTCCATTGATGAGTGCAAAGAAAGAACTGCTAGGATGCGTGCTAATAAAGATTGCTTTGTGAAAGCGTGTTCTTCTATTTTTTATGAGAATAAAGATGAAGATCTAAAAGTTATTGATGTGTCTCCTATTAAATCTTTGTTTTGCAATATGAATTTTGATAGTGATGGGACTGGAGATGAGTCAACTTTAGTTAGAAGGCGTCCCAAAAATTCGGAGTTTTTAGATCTTGATGCAAAAATTGGTAAAAGTGGGATTGAAGAGGTCAAAACTTTAGATATCAATGAACCCACTATTTTGGATTTAAAAGAATTTAATTATGATAATTGCTCTTTGATAGATTGTTTTTCCTTGTTGCAATCTGTGCTAAATTCTCCTCATGATTATAGTCAAAATAAAGCTTTTACCAAACATATTGTTGATGCTTTAATGCAATCTTATGAAGAAAAACTTGAGTTGGAAGTTTCTATCCCCAGAAAACTTTATGATGAGTGGGAAACTACTATTAAAATTAAAATTAAGGATCATGAATGCTATGCTTTATGTGATTTGGGTGCTAGTGTTTCCACCATCCCAAAAACTTTGTGTGATTTGCTAGATTTCCGTGAATTTGATGATTGTTCTTTAAACTTGCATCTTGCGGATTCCACTATTAAGAAACCTATGGGAAGAATTAATGATTTTCTTATTGTTGCAAATAGGAACTATGTGCCCGTAGATTTTATTGTTCTTGATATAGATTGCAATCCTTCATGTCCTATTATTCTTGGTAGACCTTTCCTTAGAACGATTGGTGCAATTATTGATATGAAGGAAGGAAATATTAGATTCCAATTTCCGTTAAGGAAAGGCATGGAACACTTTCCTAGGAAGAAAATAAAATTACCTTATGAATCTATTATGAGAGCCACTTATGGATTGCCTATCAAAGATGGCAATACCTAGATCTATCCTTGTTTTTATGCCTAGCTAAGGGCGTTAAACGATAGCGCTTGTTGGGAGGCAACAAAATTTTATTTTATTTTTTTGCTTTTTGCTTCTGTTTAGGAATAAATCTTTGATCTAGCCTCTGGTTAGATCTGTTTTTGTGTTTTAATTAGTGTTTGTGCCAAATTAAACCTATAGGATCTTCTTGGATAATAGTTATTTGATCTTGCTGAAAATTCCAGAAACTTTCTGTTCACGAAAACAATTGTTAGAAATTACCAGAACGTTATATAATACTGATTCCAATTGAAGCAGATCAATAAACAAATTATTTAGGTCGTCCTATTTTGGTAGAATGTTTAGAGTTACAGAAGTTTGCGTTAGTTACAGATTACTACAGACTACTCTGTTTTTGACAGATTTCGTTTTTCGTGTGTTGTTTGCTTATTTTCATGAATCTATGGCTAGTAAAATAGTTTATAAACCATAGATAAGTTGTAATACAGTAAGTTTAACACCAATATAAAATAAAGAATGATTTCAATACAGTACCTTGAAGTGGTGTTTTGTTTTCTTTCGCTAACGGAGCTCACGAGATTTTCTGTTAAGTTTTGTGTTGTGAAGTTTTCAACTTTTGGGTAAAGAGTTGATGGATTATGGAACAAGGAGTGGCAAGAGCCTAAGCTTGGGGATGTCCAAGGCACCCCAAGGTAAATCTAAGGACACCAAAAAGCCAAAGCTTGGGGATGCCCCGGAAGGCATCCCCTCTTTCGTCTTCGTCCATCGGTAACTTTACTTGGAGCTATATTTTTATTCACCACATGATATGTGTTTTGCTTGGAGCGTCTTGTATGATTTGAGTCTTTGCTTTTAGTTTACCACAATCTTCCTCGCTGAATACACTGTTGAGAGAGACACACATGATTCGGAATTTATTAGAATACTCTATGTGCTTCACTTATATCTTTTGAGCTATATAGTTTTTGCTCTAGTGCTTCACTTATATCTTTTAGAGCACGGCGGTGGCTTATTTTCTATAAACTATTGTCCTCTCATGCTTCACTTATATTATTTTGAGAGTCCTACAAAACAGCATGGTAATTTTCTTAAATTGAGAAATTAGTCCTAATATGATAGGCATCCAAGATTAGTAAAAACTTTCTTTTAAGTGCGTTGAATACTAAGAGAAGTTTGATGCTTGATGATTGTTTTGAGATATGGAGGTAGTGATATTAAAGTTGTGCTAGTTGAGTAGTTGTGAATTTGAGAAATACTTGTGTTGAAGTTTGTAAGTCCCGTAGCATGCACGTATGGTAAATGTTGTGTAACAAATTTGAAACATGAGGTGTTCTTTGATTGTCCTCCTTATGAGTGGCGGTCGGGGACGAGTGATGGTCTTTTCCTACCAATCTATCCCCCTAGGAGCATGCGCGTAGTGCTTAGTTTTTGATGACTTGTAGATTTTTGCAATAATTATGTGAGTTCTTTATGACTAATGTTGAGTCCATGGATTATACGCACTCTCACCCTTCCGTCATTGCTAGCCTCTTCGGTACCGTGCATTGCCCTTTCTCACTTTGAGAGTTGGTGCAAACTTCGCCGGTGCATCCAAACCCCGTGATACGATACGCTCTATCACACATAAACCTCCTTATATCTTCCTCAAAACAGCCACCATACCTACCTATTATGGCATTTCCATAGCCATTCTGAGATATATTGCCATGCAACTTTCCACCGTTCCGTTTATCATGACACGTTTCATCATTGTCATATTGCCTTGCATGATCATGTAGTTGACATCGTATTTGTGGCAAAGCCACCATGCATATTATTCATACATGTCACTCTTGATTCATTGCCCATCCCGGTACACCGCCGGAGGCATTCATATAGAGTCATACTTTGTTCTAGTATCGAGTTGTAATCATTGAGTTGTAAATAAATAGAAGTGTGATGATTATAATTCATAGAGTATTGTCCCAAAAAAAGAAAAAGGCCAAATAAAAAAGGGAAAGGCCCCCAAAAAAAGGAAGAAAAAAATAATAAAGAAGGGACAATGCTACTATCCTTTTTCCACACTTGTTCTTCAAAGTAGCACCATGATTTTTATGATAGAGAGTCTCTTGTTTTGTCACTTTCATATACTAGTGGGAATTTTTCATTATAGAACTTGGCTTGTATATTCCAACAATGGGCTTCCTCAAATGCCCTAGGTCTTCGTGAGCAAGCAAGTTGGATGCACACCCACTTAGTTTCTTTTGTTGAGCTTTCATACATTTATAGCTCTAGTGCATCCGTTGCATGGCAATCCCTACTCCTTGCATTGACATCAATCGATGGGCATCTCCCTAGCTCGTTGATTAGCCGCGTCAATGTGAGACTTTCTCCTTTTTTGTCTTCTCCACATAACCCCCATCATCATATTCTATTCCACCCATAGTGCTATATCCATGGCTCATGCTCATATATTGCGTGAAAGTTGAAAAAAGTTTGAGATTACTAAAGTATGAAACAATTGCTTGGCTTGTCATCGGGGTTGTGCATGATGAGAGCATTCTTGTGTGACGAAAATGGAGCATGACCAAACTATATGATTTTGTAGGGATGAACTTTCTTTGGCCATGTTTTTTTGAGAAGACATAATTGCTTAGTTAGTATGCTTGAAGTATTATTACTTTTATGTCAATATTAAACTTTTATCTTGAATCTTTCAGTTCTGAATATTCATACCACAAATAAGAGAATTACATTGAAAATTTTGCAAAGTAGCATTCCACATCAAAAATTCTGTTTTTATCATTTACCTACTCGAGGACGAGCAGGAATTAAGTTTGGGGATGCTTGATACGTCTCCAACGTATCTATAATTTTTTATTGTTCCATGCTATTATATATTCTGTTTTGGATGATTAATGGGCTTTATTATACACTTTTATATTATTTTTGGGACTAACCTATTGTTGGGGAACGTAGTAGAAATTCAAAATTTTCCTACGTGTCACCAAGATCAATCTAGGAGATGCTAGCAACGAGAGGGGAGGAGTGCATCTACATACCCTTGTAGATCGCGAGCGGAAGCGTTCAAGAGAACGGGGTGGATGGAGTCGTACTCGTCCTGATCCAAATCACCGATGATCCTAGCGCCGAACGGACGGCACCTCCGCGTTCAACACACGTACGGAGCAGGGACATCTCCTCCTTCTTGATCCAGCAAGGGGGGAGGAGAAGTTGATGGAGATCCAGCAGCACGACGGCGTGGTGGTGGAAGTAGCGGGATCCCGGCAGGGCTTCGCCAAGCGCAAGCGGGGAGGAAGAGGTGTCACGGGAGGGAGGGAGGCGCTAGGGCTTGGGGTGCTGCTCCCATGCGCCTCCCCACTATATATAGGGGTGGAGGGGGCTGGTTTCTTGCCCTCTAAGTCCATTGGGGCGTTGGCAAAGGTGGGGGAAAGAAATCCCATCATTTCCCTTCCCCACCGATTGTTATCCCCCTTTTTTAGGGATCTTGATCTTATCCCTTCGGGATATGATCTTATTCCTTCTAAGGTGGGATCTTGGTGCGCCTTGACCAGGGGTGTGGGGCCTTGCCCCCACTACCCACGTTCATGTGGGTCCCCCATGCAGGTGGGCCCCACTTCGGAACCTTCTAGAACCTTCCCGGTACAATACCGAAAAATCCCGAACATTTTCCGGTGGCCAAAATAGGATTTCCCATATATAAATCTTTACCTCCGGACCATTCCGGAACTCCTCGTGACGTCCGGGATCTCATCCGGGACTCTGAACGACTTTCGGATTTCCGCATACTAATATCTCTACAACGCTAGCGTCACCGAACCTTAAGTGTGTAGACCCTACGGGTTCGGGAGACATGCAGACATGACCGAGACGACTCTCCGGTCAATAACCAACAGCGGGATCTGGATACCCATGTTGGCTCCCACATGTTCCACGATGATCTCATCGGATGAACCACAATGTCGAGGATTCAATCAATCCCGTATACAATTCCCTTTGTCAATCGGTACGTTACTTGCCCGAGATTCGATCGTCGATATCCCAATACCTTGTTCAATCTCGTTACCGGCAAGTCACTTTACTCGTACCGTAATGCATGATCTCGTGACCAAACACTTGGTCACATTGAGCTCATTATGATGATGCATTACCGAGTGGGCCCAGAGATACCTCTCCGTCATACGGAGTGACAAATCCCAGTCTCGATTCGTGCCAACCCAACAGACACTTTCGGAGATACCTGTAGTGCACCTTTATAGCCACCCAGTTACGTTGTGACGTTTGGTACACCCAAAGCATTCCTACGGTATCCGGGAGTTGCACAATCTCATGGTCTAAGGAAATGATACTTGACATTAGAAAAGCTCTAGCTCTAGCAAACGAACTACACGATCTTGTGCTATGCTTAGGATTGGGTCTTGTCCATCTCATCATTCTCCTAATGATGTGATCCCGTTATCAATGACATCCAATGTCCATGGTCAGGAAACCATAACCATCTATTGATCAACGAGCTAGTCAACTAGAGGCTTACTAGGGACATGTTGTGGTCTATGTATTCACACATGTATTACGGTTTCCAGTTAATACAATTATAGCATGAACAACAGACAATTATCATGAACAAGGAAATACAATAATAACCATTTTATTATTGCCTCTAGGGCATATTTCCAACACCTATTAACCGGAGGCCCAGCCCAAATTGCTGTTTTTTTGCCTATTTCAGTGTTTCGCAGAAAAGGAATATCAAACGGAGTCCAAACGGAATGAAACCTTCGGGAACGTGATTTTCAGGACAAACGTGATCCAGAGGACTTGGAGTGGACGTCAAGAAACGGACGAGGAAGCCACGAGGTAGGGGGGCGCCTACCTCCCTGGGCGCGCCCTCCACCCTCGTGGGCCCCTCGTAGCTCCACCGACCTACTTGTTCCACCTATATATACCTACGTACCCCCAAACCATCAGAAAAAGAGCCAAAACCCTATTTCCACCGCCGTAACCTTCTGTACCCGTGAGATCCCATCTTGGGGCCTTTTCCGGCGCTCCGCCGGAAGGGGCATTGATCACGGAGGGCTTCTACATCAACACCGTAGCCTCTCCGATGATGTGTGAGTAGTTTACCTCAGACCTTCGGGTCCATAGTTATTAGCTAGATGGCTTCTTCTCTCTCTTTGGATCTCAATACAAAGTTCTCCTTGATTCTCTTGGAGATCTATTTGATGTAACTCTTCTTTTGCGGTGTGTTTGTCGAGATCTGATGAATTGTGGGTTTATGATCTAGATTATCTATGAACAATATTTGAATCTCCTCTGAATTCTTTTATGTATGATTGGTTATCTTTGCAAGTCTCTTCGAATTATCAGTTTGGTTTGGCCTACTAGATTGATCTTTCTTGCAATGGGAGAAGTGCTTAGCTTTGGGTTCAATCTTGCGGTGCTCGATCCCAGTGACAGCAGGGGAAATGACACGTATTGTATTGTTGCCATCGAGGATAAAAAGATGGGGTTTATATCATATTGCGTGAGTTTATCCCTCTACATCATGTCATCTTACTTAAAGCGTTACTCTGTTCTTATGAACTTAATACTCTAGATGCATGCTGGATAGCGGTCGATGTGTGGACTAATAGTAGTAGATGCAGGCAGGAGTCGGTCTACTTGTCACAGACGTGATGCCTATATACATGATCATACCTAGATATTCTCATAACTATGCTCAATTCTATCAATTGCTCGACAGTAATTCGTTTACCCACTGTAATACATATGCTATCTTGAGAGAAACCACTAGTGAAACCTATGGCCCCCGGGTCTTTTTCCATCATCTTAATCTTCCGTCAACAAGCTATTTTTATCTTTATTTACCTTGCAATCTTTACATTTACTCTTTATCATAAAAATACCAAAAATATTATCTTATCATCTCTATCAGATCTCACTCTCGTAAGTGACCGTGAAGGGATTGACAACCCCTTTATCGCGTTGGTTGCGAGGTTCTTATTTGTTTGTGTAGGTGCGTGGGACTCGAGCGTAGTCTCCTACTGGATTGATACCTTGGTTCTCAAAAACTGAGGGAAATACTTACGTTACTTTACTGCATCACCCTTTCCTCTTCAAGGGAAAACCAACGCAGTGCTCAAGAGGTAGCACCGGTGCCCACGTCTCTCACGCCGTGGGGGCGATCTTGGGCTGTGGGCCGACTGAACTGTATCTGCCATCACAGATCTGCTATGAATCCTATTCCGCGACTGAGACACTGCTGTGTTCTGCTCTCCTGCTACCCGGAGTAAGGCCCGAATCTGCATCAAACCTCTGCCAGCCTCTGACTGGGAAGGCTGAATTGACTTCGTTATACGAGTCGCAGCTGTGAGTTTTTGAATCGGAGTGCGGTATACCTGAGGTTGAGGCGGAAAAAGCTATCGTCAACTGGACTCAGGAATCCGCTGTCGCGCACGCTCGTCGAGTGCATGCTGAAGGTTCTCCAGCCGAGTGTGCTCAGCCAAATTGGCCAGGCGCGCCTCCTCCAATGCCCGAGCCTCGGAGGTTTCCCCAATGATGCGCGTGTGGAGCGCATCCATGTTGCGGCGGCGAAGCTCTTCCCTCTGCTGCGAAGAAAGGGGTTCGGGGCGGTACTCCTCGTGAACGCGTGACGGATAGCCGCCACCATCAGCGCCGTCGTCGCGGCGGAAGCCAGGCGGACTACGTGGTCCGTCGACCATCAAGACTTCAGCCGCAGGGTCGCTGCTACCGCACTCGGATGCGGTCTCGACGGAGCCAGTCGGCAAGTCGAACAGGCCGTAGAGGGTTTCGTCGGGCTCTATTGCCACGACTTGTGGGGTGGCCGACTGACGAGCCATCGCGTGTTTCACCCACCGCTGAAGCCGCGACCAACCGGGTCGCTTGCATCGGCGAACAGCGGGGAGCGAGCACACCACGGGAGCCGACCGATACTGGGTCGACGGCTGCCGGAGAAGGACACCACGAACGCACGCGCGAAAGTGCGTCGCCCCGCGGACGGGGAGCGTCTCGACGTCAAGGGGAGCTTCCTGAAGCTAGGCGGAGTCGTCGGCAACGAAGACGAGCGCGCCGAGATGGATCTCGCGGCCCTCAGCCAATCCACCGCCGGAAACCATGATGATGGGAATCGAAAAAATCGCAACCTCACCAAAAAGTCGCTAAGACACCTGCCCCAAGGTGGGCGCCAACTGTCGTGGTTCTAAGACTGACAGTAGAATGTGGGGTAGGTATGAGGAGGCAAGATCCCAACTATGGTGAAGTTGTACACACAAGGTTTACGAGTTCAGGCCCTTCACGGTGGAAGTAATAGCCCTACGTCTCGGTGCCCGGAGGCGGTCGACTGGATTATATGTGTGTGGAGTTACAGGGGGTGCGAACCCTTGTCCCTGGGAAGGGGGGTGGCTTATATAGAGTTCGCCAGACCCCTCCGGCCCTCAGTTACACAGGGTTTAAGGTACATAAAGATAGGGCGTTACTGATAACGCCAACAATAAAGATACATGAATGACCATTAAGTCTATAGAGTAACGTCTGACCGTTGCCATACAAAGTGGCTTTAGATTTTCTATCCGTCAAGTGATTCTTGTTACGGTCGAGTGGGTATTATCTCTTGGTCGAATGAACTTGAATCTTCCGAGTGGAATGCTTCTGGTCGAGTGGATGATGGTATCCCTTGAATGCTTCTGACTTTAGGGTGATGTCCTAGGGGAGGGTATCTAGGTCAGGCCTATGACCCTACCCTAGGTACATAGCTTCATCATGGCCTGCTACTCCGCTTGCAGATCTGCGTCCCCGACGTCCTCCACATCCTCCTCTGGCTCGTCCTCCTCCTCCTTCGGATCCATTGAATTCGGAGGTAGCCCCGCGGCGATGCGGGTTTCGCGCCTTGTCCGAATCTGCTCCAGGAGCTGCAGTCGGCGCTCTGACGTTAGAAATGGGTGACCGCTTATCCGGCGGCGTGGGGGCATGGCTACTAATGGTGGCGGACGAGAAGTGGAAAGTGGCGGCGGCGGTGGATGAGTGGAGAAAAATATGGAGGGATAGGGTTTCGGTGTCGGCGGTCGGCGGTCGGCTTAAATAGCCGGAGGCACTACGCGGCCCGTCAGAGCGGCGCCATGTGGCGACATCGAACCGCCGGGTTTTCGGGTGATTTCGCGTGGGACCCCAACGTCGGTCCGATATGGCGGATGGGTGCGGGCGCTCAATATACGTCCTATATTTGGGCTGAATATCAGGGTGTCGGTCACTCCGGACGATCGAGGCCCGACTGGGTCGAAAATTCATAATTGGTTAGAGCATCTCCAGCCGTTGCCCCCCCCCCCAGGACGCATAAAAATCGCCTCCTGGGGGCGAGCCGGCGATTCGTTCGGCGCTGGGGGCGGTTTTGCGCCCAGTCGTCGCCCCCAGTCGCCGATTTTGGCCCACTTTTGAAGCCCCATTTCGGCGAAAAAGGCCCATATGGGCGAGAATAGGCCCATATTCGGCGTGGTTCGCCGTGGCTCGGCGTTCAATTATCAACATAAATATATTTTTATCACATATTTCATCACAGAAAATTCAAATAGTTCAACAACAAATAGTTCAATACAAATTATATAGTTCAACAAATAAAAACTCATATTTCATCACACGTCGCGCCCGGTGTCGCCCTTGAGCCTCCATAGGTGCTCTATCAGATCTTGCTGCAGTTGATGATGCACCCGTGGGTCTCGGATCTCCTGACGCATACTGAGGTAGGCAGTCCAGGTTGCCGGTAGCTGGTGATCAACTTGGGCAAGAGGACCCTGCATGTGGTATGGTTCAGTGTCAGACACTGGCTCTTCCTGCTCTCTCTCAATGATCATGTTGTGCAAGATGACACGGCAGGTCATGATCTCCCACATTTGATCTTTCGACCAGGTCTGAGCGGGGTACCGGACAACAGCAAATCGAGATTGGAGCACACCAAATGCCCGCTCGACATCCTTCCTGCAAGCCTCCTGAATCTTCGCAAACCAGGCGTTCTTGCCTCCAGGCATAGGGTTTTTGATGGTCTTCACAAATGTCGACCATCTCGGATAGATGCCATCAGCTAGATAGTACCCCTTGTTGTAGTGCCGCCCGTTGATCTCGAAGTTCACCGGAGGAGAATGACCTTCAACAAGCTTGGCAAAGACAGGAGAGCACTGCAGCACGTTGATGTCATTGTGAGTTCCTGGCATACCAAAGAAGGAGTGCCAAATCCAGAGGTCCTGTGTGGCCACCGCCTCAAGTACCACACCGCAACCGCCTTTGGCGCCTTTGTACATCCCTTGCCAAGCAAATGGGCAATTCTTCCATTTCCAATGCATGCAGTCGATGCTTCCAAGCATCCCAGGAAATCCTCTTGCTGCATTCTGTGCTAGAATCCGAGCAGTGTCTTCCGCATTGGGTGTTCTCAAGTATTGCGGTCCAAACACTGCCACCACTGCCCGACAGAACTTGTAGAAACACTCTATGTTGGTGGACTCGGCCATGCGCCCATAGTCGTCATGTGAGTCACTGGGAGCTCCGTATGCAAGCATCCTCATCGTTGTCGTGCATTTCTGGATGGAGGTGAATCCAAGTTTGCCGGTGCAATCCATCTTGCATTTGAAGTAGCTGTCGAACTCCCGGATGGAATTCACAATTCTGAGAAAAAGCTTTCTGCTCATCCGATAACGGCGCCGAAATGTTCTGTCGCCGTGAAGTGGAGCATCGGCGAAGTAGTCGGAGTAGAGCATGCAGTAGCCTTCGAGACGATGCCGGTTCTTTGCTTTCACCCGCCCCGGCGCCGAGCCACCTCGCCGCGGCTTTTCATTGCTCGCCAGCAGCTGGGCGAGGGCGGCGAGCACCATGAGATGCTCTTCTTCCTGGACGTCGGCCTCGGCTTCCTCCTCCAGCAGCTCGGCGAGCACTTCCTCGTCATCCGAGTCCATCGCCGAGGCAGGCAAATCGCCGAACACCTGCGCGCGGTGGGCGTGCGCCCGCCGCTAAACTGCCCCTCCGCGGCCGGAAACGCCCAGCTGGTGTCGGAGGGGCTGCCGCGGCGAACCTCTGCTATTTTTCCGGCGTGAAATGGCTATCTATCGGTGAAGGGCGGCGGGGCGGCGCCGGGATATACCTAGTGGCAGCCGAGAGCGCGGGGGGTGGGAGGCGAGTCGGGGAAGAAAATCTTGACTTTTCACCTGACGGCGTGGGCCAGCCGCGCTTTTCCCTTGCGGCGGACCCTTGCGCCGGAGCCCCCAAGCGCCCCCAGCGCGCCGGGTTCGGCCTGCGGCCGCCGGGCGTAAAAAAAGGCCGAACCGGCGCTTTTCGTCGTCTTGGGGACGCGACTGGACCGTTTTTTGACGCCGGCACCGAAAAAATCGCGGGGGGCCTGTTGGGGGCGCGGCTGGAGATGCTCTTAGTGACCGAACGGCGTGTCTGGATGTTTGCGGTGGGTTTGGGGTGGCCGGCTGTATTGCCATGATGCATCTGTCATGGCGACGATAGCTAGAGGTGCACGTGTACGGCCGTCCTCAGCGTGAAGTGAAAGACGAGAGGGGAAACGGGAGCGCTGTCCGTGCAATCATATGATCGGCGTGCAGGTAATAATCGGCGCACAAGTATAATGAGAGCGCGGGAGAAGTCTGGAGGCCGCCCTCCGTCGGGCTCTCGCGGCTGCAGGACACGTGGTTCATGCATGCAGGGGGAGGCGCTCGGGTCTTGGCCAGCTACTCCCGGGACCTGAACGATCCATCGACGCTTGCTCGGTCTGGCATGCTAAAATAATAATCTGCTAGACTAAACAAAACAAACCCGGGCCTTTTCGCCGGTCTCCGCCGCGTCTGCTCGACCTCGACACGAGGCCAGCATCTGGCGCACGCGTAGTGAGTAAAGAAAAGGAATCCTAAAGAAAACATCGAGCGGACAGGCAGGGGAGCTAGACGGTACGGGAACGGGAGAGGTGCGTCTCGAATCGACGGGTCGTGAGGCCAGCGGAGGGCGTCGGGATCGGTCGATCGGTGCGCGCGGCGCGACATGCGTATGCGTCGACATGCACAGACATGCCCTGGTGCGGGGGCAGCTACGGCCAGCGACCACCGGCACACCCCGTCTTGTCGCTGCTTGTGCCGCAGTCCGCGGGCAGAATTGTTTTTGTGCGTGCAGGTGCAGGTGTGTCAGAGAAGGATGCGATGAGCGGCGCATTTTGGTTGTTGGTGTGCGCCGCTGAGCTGACACAATTGACTGCTCACGTCGGTAAATCAGTACTACTCACTCCGTTCCATATTAGTTGTCGCTCAAATGGATGTATCTAGCACTGAAATATGTCTAGATACATCCGTTTCAGCGACAACTAATATGAAACGGAGGGAGTACTAGTGACAGATCGTTACATCTTAGTAGAATTCAGTGATTAATCTGCTACGTACTTTACCCTGCATACTCCATAAAAGATCATAGTTGAACGGATTGACCGTCTTGTTTCATGTTTTAGGAGCATTTCATTAGCTGGTGGGCGCTGCGATTCAACGGAGAGTCGGTAATTAACGGACGGCATATACGAGATGCATGGATGCCGGGACAAGAGCCCAAGGCACGGCCGGGCGCGATAAAACACGCCTCTCTCCGCATTGCTTGCATCGTTCAACCCGAGGATGAATGCGCGCGCGGTGGGAAAACAAAGACGATCTGTCATGAAAGGGTCCAATAATAAGCCTCGGCGAAAGGCGCCGTCGAGCTCGTCTGGTGTATGCAATGATGCAACATTTTCCTTGTGATTTTAGCACGACGTGACCCAAGGAAGATAACGAGGTACTACGTACGTACAGCTTCGGTTTTGACTAGCCTTTGTTATTAGAAGAAAAAGATCTGTCCCGCCTGACGATCTCAGTGACCCGGCCGGCTAGATAGTCCCGCGCATCGCCAACGGGCAGATGTTTTTTCCTCCGTCGTGATCAGGAGAACACCGAAGCCGTGCGTGGGCAGTGGCGCCACGGATCAGCGCTAAACCTGGCCGAGGTCACACGAAATGTGCTGGGTAGCATGGTACGCAGGACCTGGGAAATGCTTTGACCATGCCGCTCGGATGAACGCATGACTTCCCCATGCCTCAGCAGCCGGCACGCACGCATATACGAGTTCTGAAACTTCATCCAACGCCGTCCGTTGGGTGAAACCGAACGACCTAACCGTAACCGGTAACCACCAAACTTCACCGGCCCTGCGTGCAAGTCAAATTATTAAGCCGGAGGAGCCAAAAAAATCTTGCACGTAACCTTCACTTATTTTCCATCTCCTCTGTCCGTCTCTCGATTGAGCGGCAGCATACATATATTTTCAAAGCAAAAAATATCCAAAAGAAAAAGGAAAACGTGAGACACTGTAGCGCCGATGAAACGGCAGCCGAGTCTCTGTCTCGAGCTAAATTCGCCGGAAGAAGAAGGTGGGGGTGGTACGTGCGTTCGAGCGGCCAACCACCGGGCGGTGCCAAACCGCGCAGGCCGCGCCCCGCCGCGTCGTTAAAAAAAACGCAGCGCGACACTTGGACGAGACCTCCAGCCCCGCGGCCGTCACGCGGGCACATGGCGCCCGCGGACCGGCATGCAGCGCCGCCCCCGGCGCGACACCTGCGCGGCCGCTCGGCCGTCCGTTGCTGCCGTGCCACCGCTCTTCAGTTCACGCGCGCGGCGGGTGCCAGCTCTCCGTCCCGTAGCGGCGAAAGGGACGAGAGTGACGCCGGGACGCGTTCAGAAAGCTCCCGGCGCGACCCCGCGAAAGTGAGTATCGACGTTCGGTTCGGTCACGGCCGCGCTCTACGCGTGTCCGTGCCGTGCGCTTGCCTGCCGCCCACGCTCGTGAAAATGGGGTTCACCGTGGGCAACGCGTGCGCCTCGCACGTGTTTACCCTCGCTCGCTGCATGTGACGCGTCACGCTTGTACGATGACGTTTTCCCGGTGACCTCACGAAGAGAAACTCCACCGCCGCACCGCATTGCACTGCGACGCGGCGCGGACAGAGCCGGGCAGCTACAGCCTGCGGGTACGAACGGAGTTGAGTACGTACAGAACAGAGGCGTGCGTGCATGCTACAGCCGCTCGCTACCACTTCGACGGCGCATCCCCCACCTCGTACTTAACGCCCGCGCACGGGGCTCTGATTCCCCTGGCCCACCGGCGCGGAGAGAGAAGCCACGCGCCCCAAAATATCTGAGCCCATGGACCAGCCACGCCTCCCGTCTCCGCCATCCCCCACCCCCACCCCTACCCGGCGTAGTACACTTCCAACCACAACCACGATGATCCACCCGAGAAAAACAATCACTAATTCTTAGGAGTGGAAAAATCACTAATTATTCGATAAAAATTCTTATACTTCCTACATCCGAAAATACTTGTCAAATAAATGGGTATAAATGGATGTATCTAAAACTAAACTTTACAGACGAAGGGAGTATATAATTTACCAACGAACGATGGTACATGAACTTACATTGTCTCATTTTTAGCCTTTATTTAAGTGGTGATCTAGATAATAGAGAATATAAGTAGATGAAAAATACGGAAAAAAAAAACTACTACACGTATGACATCTGATGTGTCATTTTCATATGACAAACAATTGAAGCGGTTCATTGATCGGTTACGTGGGCTCGCAGCCATCCAGGTAAGCATCGTACGTAAGTCGAACTGAAAAAGGTCACACACGGCGATTCCGTTTAGCCATATTGATGTCTACAGACATCGAACAGATCATAACATCATATGCACGATATTTTTGTTTACCAATCCTCGACTGAAGCGGAACCATAATAATAATCAATATTATAATAATTTCTTGACAACTTGAAAGCACGGAACTTTACACTTTGCCCATGCATGGCGGGAACTCCTACCAAATACATGCCGCACACGATCGAGCATTACAGCTCGCCTTCAGCTGGTGCATGTCGTCGCCTCGCTAGGGTTCCGGGATCTGGAACGGTGGAAAGCCTAAGTTCGAGTTGGAAAGGGTGCAACCACAAATCATATAACTCATACAATAAAATTACTATGTCGCCAGATTGAACAGAAAGCCGAGGCTTAATCGCTAGGCTTTCTTTCTTATCTTGGATATAGGCCCATGAAAAAATACATTGGTGCGCATGAACTACCCTAGACTAAACCATTGTTTTAATAGTCGCTCACGTGTGAATCCTGAAAACACCCCTACTTCGCAATTCATGTCATTGTGTGTAAGATAGTGGTGTTTCAACTTTCATCCTTAATGTCCCACTAGACCATCATGTTGTCATGATCATCTCTCCCCCGTAAACTTTCAATAACCACCGACCTGTGGATCTTAGAAACAACCCTACCCCACAAACAGTCATCGCGTGCAAGATAGTGGCGTTTCATTAATCACCCGCGTGTGAAAAAATCTAGAAACACTCCTACACATAAAAATAGTCGTGGTGTGTAAGATTATGGTGTTTCAACTTTCATCTTTGGTGTCACACTAGACGACCCTATTGGCGTGCACTGCTCATCTCTCCCTCGTAAACGTCCAACAACCACCGGCGCAGGGATCCCACAAACAACCATTGCGTGTATTGTCATGGTAACTCTCTATGTCCGTTGCGGTTCGCGTTTTTGTTGTCACACTACCCACCATGTCGGCATGCGCCGATAATCTCTCCCTCGTAAACTTGCAATACCAACATATTGATCATAGATAGAACACCATCCCGAGAAACGATCATTGCGTGTAAAGATAGTGGCGTTTCAACTTCTCGTGTCTGTAGTGTTCACATTTTCGTGTCATACTAGATAAGCATGCTGACGTGCGTAGATAATCGCTTTCCCGTAAATTTTGCAATAACCACCGACGCGTGGATTCAAGTAACAACCTACCAGCCATAAATATTCATTATGTGCAAGAAAATATGTTTTCAATCGCTGATACATATGTTGCGTTTCATGCTTCCAATGACACAACTGGATAACCACGCAGGCATGCGCCAACCATCTTTCCCCGTAAACTTTCAATAATCATCGACATGTGGATGTCACAAACAACCCTACCCCGCAAAACAGTCATTGCGTGTGAGACAATTGGTTTTCAACCGTGTGCCCGTAGCAGTTCGTGTATCCGGCGCCACACCGGACCACCACGTTCCGACGGCCGGGACCGGGCTGCCCCGCCGTGAAAGGCAACAAGTAAAGTGGGTGCACGGCGCTGGTGCCCCTAGCGGAGCAAAGAGAGACCTCTCCCGGTCTATAAAACCTTTTCTCTCTCCGCTGTCTGGTCTCTCACCTCCATCTTGGCATTTCCGCGGCTCCGCCAATATAACCCTCCGCCCTCCCTTTTCTCTCTCCAACCACTCCGCCCCGCCCCGCCTCCCTGTCCTGTGCGCCCGTCGCGACAACCATCTGACTAAGCAGCGCCCCGCGCTCGCGCTCCGCGCAGCGGCCCATGGCGCCGGCGGTGGGGATCAAGCGGACCGCCGCGGCGCAGGCCGTCACGGTGCAGGCGCCGCCGCCGCCGCCCGACGCGCGGCTGGTGCGCGAGGCCGTGCGGACCTCCACGATCGCCGAGGCCGTCGCGCCCGCGGCCCTGGAGGCGCCCGCGCCCGCGCTCGAGGGCTTCCTCTGCCTCGAGGAGGTGGAGGGCCGGCGGTGGAAGTACGTGGTGGATGCGGCCCCCGGGAAGGGCAAGGGGAAGGGCCGGGGCAGGGGCGGGTCCGCCGTCCCCCTGGGGGCCTCCGTCAGGGCCGTGCCGCTCCAGTCGCCGCTGCCGCCCGCCGAGGTGAGCCGTTTGGGTGGAATTGCCGCGTCCCGTCGTCTTTGCTGCTGTTGGTTGTGTGTTTTTGGTGTGATGGCTCTCCTCCGCGTTAGGTTTCCTGTTTGATTTGGGGGAATTGGTTGTGGATTTTGGGCGATTTGGTGTGCGCAAGGCGTGGCCATCTGCGAATTGTAGATTATTTGTGCAGCTGCACAATGTAGATATGTTTTTTTCTTCTCAGGATGCACGCTCTAATTCTGCCCAGGAGTGTACTGACTCGATACTTTCGAGGCAGTTTTATTTTATTTAGGTGAAACCGGGAGAGTAAATTGTGTCGTACTTCCAGGACTGTGACTTTGTTCCTGTACAAAGTTATTTTAGTCCAAGGTAGTATTGTTTTCGCCGTCAATTTTTGGTTGGGACTAAGGTAGTTTCTAGGAAATTTAATATTGCAGTGGACTACACATGCCAGATTAAGTTGATTGCTGACTGAAAGTTCTTTTTGGAATTATTACCTGTGGAAGTTGTCCTCTTCAGTTTATTCTCATCCTTTTTAGAGAAGAAATTGGGATTAATGGAATTCATTTTGGAGTTAAGTTGTGTAGCAGTTGTTTTCAACTACAGTATTGAATAGAGGATTCTACATTGTTATGTGAAGATTAAAGTGCTGCGTGGAGAGTTGAAATCACTCCACATTTATGTTCTATCTCTAATAAAGTACATTGACCATACAGGTTTGATAAATAACACCATTACACACTATGGCTGCAGGAAATAATGGCGTTTGTAAGATCGTATGTTGTGCCTGAAGGGTTTCCAGACAGTGTTACTCCTTCATACGTCCCATACATGACCTGGAGAGCTCTCAAGGTACAGTTTAGAACTTGTGTTCAGTATTCACTGTCTTGATTCATATGTATCATGCTAAGATATGTTCGCTGTTCAGCATTTTTTTGGTGGAGCAATGGGCGTGTTCACAACAAGAACCTTGCTGAGCTCCGTTGGAGTCTCTCAAAGCAAGGTTACCCCGGGTGCCATTGCTATCAATTGGATCCTCAAGGTAAACAAATCATGTCTATTCAAGAATCTATTTGTTTAGGTCATCATCCTTTCTGCTGATTCATTTTAAGGCAAATCAGAAATTTATTACTCCCTGTGATCCATATTAATTGACGCACACCTAGTACAACTTTGTACTGAAGTTGTACTAAGTATGCGCCAATTAATTTGGACTGGAGGGAGTAGAAGAGTTTTTTGCGATAAACTTCATGAACCTGAAGTCTTATCCTTCTAAAGTTATTGGTCATCTGATAGCAATATCTTCTGTTTGGCTGATATGCTCTTCTTTACTTCTTGTCATCAGAAATCAAGCACATATTATTTATTCTAATCATATAGTTGTGATTGTGGTCCTGCTCCAGGACGGTGCTGGACGTGTTGGAAAAATGCTTTTTGCGCGACAAGGAAAGAAGTTTGACAATGACCTAAAGCAGGTAAAACATTTTAAAGCATGTTTACATTTTTTTTTACCATCTAGTTATCTACTGTACTTTATTTCCCATTTCTTGGTCCCGTGTGCACGACTAACTGAGACTGATTTTTTCTGTAGCTCCGCTTTTCTAGTGATCTCTTGCTGGAGATAGGCGCTGGGATAGAGTTAGCTACTGCAGCCTTCCCTCAGTTTTTCTTGCCTATGGCTTGCGTTGCAAATGTTGTAAAGGTCTGTCCTCGCCAGTTGTTCAAAGTTGCAGTAATTGGATTTCAAGTACATATACTCGACACTGTTTTGAAAGTATTGATGAAGAACTTCTGTTTTTTCATGCAACATTTTTAGAATGTCGCTGCTGTTACGTCGACCTCAACTCGCACCCCAATCTACAAGGCATATGCAAGAGGAGAAAATATTGGAGATGTGACTGCTAAAGGCGAATCCGTCGGGAACATTGCAGATCTGGTAATTATTAACATGTTTCCTTTGCGCAAGTGGCACATTGATCAGGCATGCAACTGAGTTGGCTGATTTACTCACATAATTTGATGGTGTGACCTGAGCTTTTGGTTGTATGAGTACATGATATCATCTGTTCACTTAATTTAGCAGCAATTCTGACATTATTTTTTTGATTTCACATGAAGCTGGGCACTGGTTTGAGCATCTTTATCACAAAGCGGAACCCATCGTTGGTGACTTCATTTGCCCTCCTGTCATGTGGATATCTCCTGAGTTCATATCATGAGGTTCACTTCAATACTTTATTTCTTGGGTCTTGTTGTTCCCTCTGCAAGTCATATGTTGATACCGAGTTTCTTGCCAGGTGAGGTCTGTTGTGCTGAATACCCTAAACAGGGCAAGGTTTACTGTTGCAGTGGATTCCTTTATTAAGACAGGTAAATCACGGATTTCTGCTTTGATTTTTTTTAAATATTATGCTTTGAATTGTTTTAGAAAATGCAAACGTACTTCTAGAATTGTTTATATGGACAAACCACTGATCTTTATCAGTTATATTAATGTGACCAGTAAAGCGGCACTTATATTTGTGAAATGCTTCCTAAAGCGAAGCCAAATACAGTATTAGGCATAGCAAAGTAAGAATTCAAAAGGCTTTAGAAAAGATTTGACAGGCACCAAGTTCCTTTTGATCAATCCATAACCATGGTGAAAACATGAACTTTTGGTGTGTGTCAGCACAATGGGTTGGACATATTCTCTTCTATCCTTGCACTCTCAGTATTGAGCTCGAAACTGCCATATGGAACTTTTAGAGTTTCTGGAAGTTCTAATTGTGGTCTCCTTTAGACGCATCTTCTGTCTTAATTGCGATTTTATGTAGTACTTGATTCTCCAACCTTTCATGGTACAGGGTATGTTCCCTCGTTGAAGGAAGGAAACTCGCAGGAGACGATATTTATTCATCCTTGGCGGCATGAGCCAGTTTCAATAGGTTTGCATTATGGTTTCTTCTGACTGTGGTCCTTTCGTTGTACATGGAATGTTTTTTTACAGTCTGATACTTTCTTTCAGGATCACGATTTGGAGAAGCATTTCAAGAACCCGTTTCATTTGTTGCCACAAGGCCTTTGTTTGAGGTTCATCCCCAGATCCCTGGCCAGTGGCCACTACCAGTATATTTCCTGCATTCCTTCTTTTGGTATGGCTAATACTTCCTATCTTAATTGCAGGATGAGCGATACATGGTTACATATAACCCAACGAAGGATAAAGTATATGCGTTACTCAAGGACCACGCAAAGCCAGATGACATTCTCAAAGCTGCTTTCCATGTAAGCAGCTGTTTGCGTTGCAGTAATTTTGGCTTTTAGGTGTGTTTGCGGTCCCTAATTGTCCTATGTCCTGATAACGACACTGCTTTACAGGCCCATGTGTTGCTGCATTTCATCAATGTATCACATGAACGGAAGAGGATGAGCTCCAATCGATCAGATCACTACGGGAACCCGCACCCACGGAACATGGATTTCCTGGCACACATCGCAGAATCCTGCAAAATTGTGTCATCCTCTTACGGAACATTCAGGAAGAAAGCTAAAGAACAGGTAACGCTCCTTCTCTTTGTGATAAGTGTGCTATCTACTATCTAGCACTCCCAACCACTTGGACATAATTGTGACAAGCCGCTTGATTGAAACCCTCGGTACATGACTAACCACATTCCTTTTCCTTGCATGTCAGGGTTGGATAATGTCGGAGTCACTTCTTAACCCTGGGAAGGCTCGATTATGCGTCACGAGACCGCAGTGACTTCACTATTTCCATTTACCATCGACTGGATGATACCATCTCTAGCTGTTATTCTAGCTTTTTCGACGAAGATGGGACATGATGCTGATGAGTTGTTGGTAGCTGAACTAACATGTGTTGGAGCCCGGCCTAGGTGTGAACCAGCGAGCCTATCATCTCGTGCAACCCCCTAACCGCTGTATCAACTACACCTGCCGAAATCCGGGGACACCAAGAAGCTGTAAGTCGTAAGTTCTTGCCCCCCTTGACTTGCATTTACACCAGAAATCTGTTGTTGGCCAATCATTTGATGCTTGAGACTTGTCAGGTCGTGGAAAAAATAACGCGGGACGAGATATGCTCGCGCCGAGCCATGCGAAGACCGAGGGCGACCTCCAACTGCTAACTGCATAGGAGTAGGTTCCCTAGAGGGACGTATATTTAAGTTTGCTGGTAGTAGCGTCGCTGTGATGGAGAGGACTTGCTAACTGTATGTAGCCTGTTCGTGAGTGGTGTTCGTCGGCTGCGGAGTCGTTTTCGGAATGTAGGAAGAGCTGTTTCCTTTTTTGTTGACCTGCCGTACTTCGGGATATGGTGTTCGACTGTTCGTCATTCACCTTTGTAGGGCCGCTTGTTGTAAGTTGCAGTTTTTGGGATGGAGAGTGTTTTTATGTCGATGCTTGTACATACTAGTACCTGCTTGTTGTTGTAATAATCGGAAGCGTTTTGCTGTTGAGTTAAATTTTGTGTGATGTGTGGTCTGCGACATGGCTGTGGCCGTCACTGACAGACTAGTGTTTTCCCCTCTCTCTGCCGCTGCAACAGCATTTTCTGGTACTCTGCTGCATCTGCATCTGGGTTAGTACGGCCGATGGAGGCGAAACGAGCTGTCCCCTTTTTGGCTGGATCCTTTTCTTCTTCTTCTGAGTACTAGTAGATGTGCACGTGCAATGCACGTGTTGAGAAAGTTAGTCATAACAATGCGATGATTCAGACAATGTAAAGTTACACATAGTTAATCCACGTTGCTAATTACAGATAGAAGAGAAGGTGTTGTATTTGAACCTGAATTGCTACCGAGATATATATGGCTTGGATTTAGCTCTATGGACCCCGATAAAAGACAGATAGTGCAATTCTATCTCATCACGAGCACCTTCTCTTTCACCATGACAGATCACACAACTCTATTTCTTCAAAACCCATAGTAAGACGTGTAGAACAAAGGTCTTCAAGATAGAGCAAACAAAGGACTTAAAGTTGCAAGAAAAAACTCTAGAACACACAGGCAACTCTGGTTCTTCAAAACGTGCCAAGCTTCTATGGTTACAATTGAGAGCGACTATTTCAGGCTCGAAAAGATTTTTTCTTCAGTCAGTTTTTCCTCCGCCCTCCCATATTATGCATCCAACGGACTGTAACCTTCTTCCTGGCACACGAACGCCCGCACTGCAGCCTCGCCGCCCTGGTCTACCCGAGTTGCCGTTGCTGCCACCGGTCATCCCTCTAACCCACCTCCACCCAAACCCCACAACCCGCTGCATGTCCTCCGCTGACGACGCTGGGACAAGTTGCGTCGTCCCTGCCTCCATCCAGGTCCTAGATCTTCATCTTGGAGACGCCACCACAAGTAGTGTCGTCCCCGCCTCCGTCCAGGTCCTAGCTCAGCATCTTGGAATCGTTGCGGCAGGCAGTGTCGCCTCCATCTCAGCCTTAGCTCCATCTTACCTACTTCTCAAGCACATATCGACAAGCTGAAGGCTCAAAATTCCAGTCACCTGAAAGCAGCCAGTAGGCATTTGGACTTCACGTTTATAAGAGAGAGAATTAGGAGTACATATCGACTGATCGTTACTCTCGATGGTGAGCATGTTATTGATTGTGAACCCATATTAGGCTATTACACAGAGGAATGAAAAAAATCACGGAAAACCGAACTATTATGCAATACTTACCTTATCTAACAAAGATATAGAGAGATTGTAGAAAGGGATAGGACAGTTATTTTTGCAAGAGACTTGTTGTAAATTCCTTAACTTAAAAAACAAAAAAGGGTGGTCAACATTCTGGTGCAGACTTCACGATCCCGACTGATTCCGTTATAGCAACATGATATTCCAAATTTTATCATGATCTCACATATGAGCACAAAAATTAAAATAATCTACTCAAATATCCTAGCTCTAGGTAATACTAAGGTTACATTTTTTATCCTACCAAAATTACATAAACCCTTCCTTTCTAAAAAGATTTAGCATCAGGACATGCGTGCGGTCCCCTTTTAAGATATTAATGTAAATCAATTGATTAACCAGCAATACTCCTATTCTTGGAAATTATAGAAATTATAGAAGTTTATTGGATTTCGGAATTGATTTATCTAGTAAATTAAGATCAGTTCCAAATATACTCCCTCCGTTCCTAAATATAAGTCTTTTTAGAGATTCTACTATAAACTACATACGGATGTATGTAGACATGTTTTAGAGTGTAAATTCACTCATTTTGCTCCATATGTAGTCCCTTCTTGGAATCCCTAGAAAGACTTATATTTAGGAACGGAGGGAGTATAATTCAAGCAAAACATGATTTCACCACAACCATAGTAATTAGAGCAGAAGTTCCTATCCAATCTATCACCCCTATACATACCACAAACTTCATTCAAAATACATACTGCCGAGTGCCGACTCAAAACCATCCAATACTCCTAGTCTTATACAGACTGCACACACTCGTAAACCAAACCCTCATTAAAACAATACATCAACCAGCTATACACCCAAATGTATGTACATATATTTGTACCAGCAATCTGTTGCTAGGTGGTACATATATTTTGGTCCAGTGATGCTCAAGACAGATCAGTGATTGCCCCCATCCTGAAGGAAGTGAACCAACTAAGTAGAGTTTATTCTAGTTTTCAATTTAGGCTTGTGCACAGACCAGCTAATGTTGCTGCTCACCTGTGTGCAAAAAACGATTCGCCTGAGCGGCAAAGGTGTGCTTGGATAAATATGAATTATGGCTTCGTTTTCAGCCTTCAGCTTGACTATAACTCTACTTATTCAGTCCGGAAAAGCTCCCGATTCCCCAAAAAAAGTGCACGTGCATGAAACAAGGATCTAGCAAAAAAACACTTAAATACAGTCAAATTCTGAAAAAAAGGAATAAAAGTATGCAGAAGGAGCAACACATCTCTGTTTATAAGAAGTACACAAACCACATATTTCATATTCAGGAAAGGAAATCAAGATATAAACAAGAAAAAGAAAACATAGGATCCATAAACGTAAGATTCTGTAAATTGATGAGGCAGCACTAACCTCATCAAAACTTTTCCCATCATGAATAGCCCGTTCGTGTCTCTCTTCATTGAGCCGTTTAAAGAGTTGTTCTTCTATATGATCGCTATGCATGGCCCTTGGCAGATCTTTAGCCCCAAGAACAGAATTTTGTGGCAAAGGCATACGTAAGCCATGCTCGATCTCCCAAACACAGCATTTAGGGCAAGTATAGTATGCATTTCATTTTATCCAAGCAACACAAGGACAACAATAAATTGGTGGAGGCTAAAAAAGAGGTTCTCTACTTTGCAAAGCTTGCATATGTAATCATTTTCAGTGTATTCAATCACTTGATACTTTAGAACTTTAGCATTGCTCTGTCAAATGATGGAACATAATAAATAGTTTACACTTTGTAGTGCAATAAGCATATAACTGTTTAATATGCTTACACTATGAACAATGGTAATACCAGTGAAACACGTACATAGCTATGAACATGGATCGATCATTATTGTCATAAATGAAACTTATATAAGAAAATTGCAAACAGAACTTCTTGATAGAACATGAAAATAGATCATTGTAGACTCATGCTTCATAGCTATGAAGCACCGGCGTTACGGATACGGCGATAAGGAAATGGGGATACGGTAATTTCAAGAAACAATAATACGGCGGTATGGTGGGTATATATAAATAATTAATAAAATGGTACGTAAAGAAGAACAAATAATCTATGTGCGAGATGACATGAGATCAAAATACTGCCCCTTTCGTTGCCTTCATGCCTCTTTTTATATCATCAATGACTGAATGACCATTAATTTCCTATATCCTCATAATTGAATGTTGTGTATCTCTGGACTCACTCCTTGGCCAGCACAGCAACAACATCAGGAGGACAGCGGCAGTAAGCAACAACATCAACAGGTCAGCAGCAGCAACAACAATGTCAGTATAAAACAAAGCATAGCTGCATACAAGATGCAAGCATTATACAAATATATACAGCAAAGCAGCAGCAGCTGCAGCAGGCCAGCAGCGACAAGCACCCAGTGACAAGCCAACAAGCATGCAGCGTCAAGCACATACAGCACACACACGCAGCCGGCAAGGCGGGAGGACGGAGGCATGGCCAGGCCGGACTTGGCTGAGTCCCTGTGCAAGATAACAAAGTGAGGCCCTTTGCCGGTTCAAGTGCCTATATTTGTCCTAAATTTTCTTCAATGACTTCCTTTTGAGAATTTATAAACTCACGTGTTAATCTTCTCTTTCTTTGGTTTTTCATGTTACAAATACTTTTGGGATGACATCTTAAAACACAAAGACACGAAACTTGAAAAATCAAACCTGGAGGAGGGAGAGCGACCATGGCACAACACCACATAGGCGTGAAAGAAATCTAGCACCGAACGCTTGCCGATGGAGTAGTACTGCTATACAGGTCTTCTCTGAAATTAGTAGTACTGATTACTGACCCTGATTGATGTAACATGTATTGACCTTGATTGCTGGAATTAGTAGATAATGGAGTAGAGTAACCTTCTCTTGCTCTCTCAAGTGGAGCATATGGAGAATCAGTACAGCCCAAAAAGAAGTAAAGCACAAATTAGATCGGATACAAAGCAAAGCAACCTGCTCCGCTTATAGAGGAGGATCTTTTACTGACCAATGCAAATTAGAGAGTGAATCATAGGGATCAACAAATCACTGATGGCTCGGTGATTGCTCGCACCGGCTGCACATGCCCAGGCCAGGGCCTAACCGGAGGAGAGCAGTTACCTTGCCGGCGACGGTGCGGATTTCAAACCGGCAGGGGGAAGAGGGATCCGCGCCGCCGCGCCGCGGGCTCGTGCGTGGCCTCGTTCGCCGGCGGCCGCCACACATGCGCCCACTTCGTCCTTTGGGAGGAGACCGGTGCGGCCGGAGAGGCAGGGGGAGCGGGCGCCGCCGCGCCGCGGGCTTGCGCGCGGCCTCCATGGCCGACCCAAAAGAGCTCGACCACGCCTCCCCTTGTCTGCCGGCGGTGGCCGCACTCCTTACCGGCTCCGGCTTCCAGTGCACGCCGCTCCGGGCCGCTCTGGAGGTTGTCGCGGGGAGAGTGCCCGGGAGGTTGTCGCAGGGCAGTTCGGCTGAGGATTGGGGGTTGCGTCATTGTGGGAGAAGGGAGGAGGCGGCGCTGTTTTCCTCGATCTGGGGAGAGAAAGAAGGATCGGGGAGGCACGATTCAGTTGGAATCGGCCTGAAAATTAGGGAGCTGCCAGCGGAATCAAGGGCGCGATTGTTTCCCTCGTGCGGGCGTGGGAACGGCAGAGTTTTCGTTCGCCCTGTGAACATGTCCTCTTGTTTAATAGTAGTGTAGATTACTTAAACAGCATTCGGACTTTGAAATCTCAGCCGGCACAATATGCAGGATACAATCAGGTGGGGCATAAAATCACATCTTACAAAGTTCATTGCTAACCCCGCGCTTTAGCTAACTTGTGAGCAGCTCCAATAGCAGAGCGCCTAAACCAGCAAACCTGAGCCTCAAAATAACCCAGGCTTGATCCCTCTATGATGGAGCTCGTCACCGACCGCAAGACCATTACGCATCACAAGCCACATGTGTACTTTGACCTCGTTTGTAGCATGAGTGTCCCAAAGGGCCAGCCATCCCCTGTGCTTGCTGACCGACGAGGAAGATCCCGTCCGTCCGCTCTTCACTCTGTTCACAGATGCGCTGATCTTACGGTGAATTGGCCGTTTTTGGTACAAGTCCATGCAATATAGCCATTCGTCCCCAGCCCGCCAATAGCGGTTTACCTTGGCATCATCACAGCTGAACATGTGCGCCAGCTTCTCACTGTCCCAAGCCCAAGCCGTGTCGTGTGCCGTGAGAAGGTCGCCAGCATGAGTAATGCCCTGCTCATAATCCTCGCCCAAAGGCCTGAGGCTCCCATTCCTCACGATCCAGTTATCACGAAGAATATTTATCCGGGAACCGTCCCCTATCCGCCTGCCCATCTCGACGATATGGCTCAATGTCGCATTTTCCTGTTGGTCGTTCTGGTCGTTGAGTTATACTATTGGGGTAGTGAGCATGCACGTGCAATGCACGTATAACCATGAGAAGAAAAAAAAACTCCTGTATAAACATACTTTTTACATGTAATACATAGTATGTGGATTCTGCAAAGAGGAAGTTACTTCCAGGGCATGAAGAGAATGGATTCTGGCATGTAGTACTGCTAGTTAACATGGCGAAGAATTATACTACAACACTTTTATATTTCTTTATGGAGGGAGTATTTGTTATCAGACTGATACTGCAAAAGACTTGTCAATTTACATGGAGCAGGGCAGCCTAGAACCAAACATAGTTACTGCTAGTTGTTGCTATTCACAGAGATTTTTCACGGCTTCTGGTGAAGAATGAAGTCACTAAACCGGTGGAAATAAAAATAATAGGAGTGGTTATTTTGGGATGCAGCATTTCTTTCATAGTAAGCTCCGGTGCAAAGTGCGGTTAGGAAATTCTCATTCTTATTTGGTTAGCTTTGGGGACATGTAGCCAATTCATGCACAAACCAGTGACAAGGAACATAGTAAATAAATAAATAAATAAAAGCATATCGCCATATCACATATCATTTGAAAATTGCATTATCTAATTGAACTAAAAGATCTGACCGTAGTGGGACTTTTGTCAAAATGACACATGAGCCATCATCTCATCTCACGGAACCTCAAAATGTTAAAATATTTATATCTAACCATAACAAATATCATTTGAAAATTGTACTATTTGATTGAACTACAAAAACTGCGAGTAGTAGGATACTAATGGACTTATAAAATCGACACGACACTCCTTTACAATTATGATAAACACCTTTTACTTTTGTTTCACCTTTCATATCCCTCGCATGAATGATGAACCTGCATACATTGCCTTTAAGAGAGATGCTTGAAAATGAAGGAAACGGGAAATCTTGAATTTTGTTGCCGACACCATGACTCGTTGGTGAAGATGTGCCATGGCCAATCCAGTTCTGGTATGAATCCATAGTCCACACTTTTCCCTATGATCCTAAGCCTGAAACAGAAAAATAAGGAGTCCATAGTCCACACTTCTACATCAGTTTTGCACAGGACTAACTGGAGCTTGTGCGTGATTCTATTTGATTGCTACAGTAGCAGAGCAAAGAAAATGAATACAACATGAGAAAATCAAATACTTGCACTTATTTACTGTATATTGAGGTGCTAGACATTACACTAAAAATTGTCCAACAAAATACAATAGAAAGGTTGCTCAAAATAAACAGTATGGCATGATGGCATAGAGGAATGTCACATAAAACTATAGTAAGCCCTGCAGTTCAGTTTCTATGATTCTCTAATACTGAAAGCAAGAGCCAAATATCACTGTATAGTTCTCTCAGAGTAATAAAATGGCGGGCTCGCTTCAACATCCAATCTAAATGCATGCGTCTCACTTAGAATTGCTACATGATCAAGTAATTATGCATGTGTCCTTAGTTGTCCAGAATACAGGGGGCTCATGCCTATTAGAAATTGAATTGGCAAGATGTAGAGCCACCTACTTGCCAACACCTTCAAATGTGACATAAAAATACAGAATAGAATCTTCATGAAACAAAGATGCGGACAATACTGAAACAAGAAAACGATCGAGTTTCTAACAGACTCATCCATTCTTCACCATAGGTGGAGTCTTCTCAGTTTTTTTTATAATAATTGTTAGATGCTGAAAGGATTAAGCCATCTTAGTGTTAAGGCCTCTAGGGCATTTAAATTTGGTCTCAGTTAAGAAGATTAGTCGAAAATGATGCACAATCAGTACTCCCATCAGATTTCAAGTACTCTTGAATTAGTTGACACTAAAAATTACTATAGCACAGTATGGATTGGATTCTCTTTTCATTTTGAAGTTAAACTGTTATCAGCATATATGCAAAGGAAGTTCACACAGATGAACAAAAAGTTAAATTTTGTTTGCGAATTTGCTATGTACTAAAGTGCATGCAGTGCACCTATAGAGTCTGAATCAAACTAAGAGCCCATAGTTAATTAGCACCACCACCACTTTATTACGGAAAAAGGTACCACCCAGTGGATATGCCTGCTCTTCTCATTGTATTTGAGTACATCATCTTACCATCCACTCCAAACACACCGAAATAGACTCTGAATTAAACTAATGTCGATAAGCGTGAAGACAGCCTTGCTGCGGAGGAGGGCCAGCTGCATCGTGAGTTGCGCAGCGTGGCGGGCGGGTGATCTACGCCGCAGCGGAGTTGGACTCGGCGGCCTGCAAATGCAGAGGAGGAGGCTAGCATACACAAATGGATCGATGTGCGCCTAGTTGGTTAGTCTTCTGCAACTAAAAGGTGAACTGGATTGTTAGAAATTATGTGAAAATGCACACGCACCAAATCCTAACGAAAATTGCAAGGCTGTTGAAAGTACACAAGATCCAGTATCACACATCAGTTCAACATGAGAAGTAAATACACCGAGTTGAACCGAGGGACATTAGAATAACTACAGACACAAAATTCAGTTTCAGAATTGCAATATATGAACTTAACAGGAATTCCAGTCGTACCACATAGACTTCAGTTTTTGGCACACGGGTATCAAATAAAAACGCACAAGACTTGAAATTGCCTTTGTGAGAACAGAAAGCAAGGAATTTACCGGTGACTCTGCGATGAAGGTGCGGCAGGGCCATCCCGTGGTGTTGCTCCCGACATCAAGCGGCTACAGCCATGTGCCACGCGATAGGCTGAATGGCGGGGCCGACTGACGAGTAACACGAGGGAGGCAGACAAACAGAGCCGGGTCGGGCACCGTATGCCACAGGAGAGGCGAGTGGGCGGGGGCCGAGGCTAGTGGCGAACGGGCCGGCGGGTGAGGCATGGCAAGCGGCAGGAGCCATTTGAACAAACTGTTTTACAAATTACTGTAATGACTAATCGACATATACAAAAGCAATTGACATGAACTGCACAGCGGACTCTGTTCTGTATGTTTCTGAGTAGAAAGGTAACAAACAATCAAAGAAAATGCAATTCTAAGTTAATCCTCACTATTTTTGTTACTATGATTTTTAAGCACAATGCTAACAGGCTACGGAACATACAACTATTAGCTGAAAGTATTTTCTTTCTTCTTCCCTTCACTCCCAAGAGATTAGTGGATGAACAGAGGACTGACAGCAAGTCCCCCATCTGACACTCTAAGCTCAAGCGGCACAAATTCGTCAGTAAAACGCCATAGACACAAATCGAGAAGCGCGTGCTCACCAGATGGTTGGCCAGGATGGCCTTGGCACCCTTCGCCATGAGGAACTTGATGGACAACACGGAGGCGCGGATGCAATTGTCGTCGGTGATGTTCTGGCTGTCGTCCAGCAGAATGTTCAGATCGGCACGAAGGAACACCTTCTTCCCCCTGAGGTCCTTGTCGCCCAGGGTGCCCACGCTCCTCTTGGTCGCCATTTCCCCCTCAGTCTCCCCTTCCCCTGCACCAAATCCGATGCCATAAACATCAGAATAATCTGCAGAGGAACCAGATTCAGACGACCGGATATTTACCAGGCAAGAGATCAATCGGGTTAATGCTAATTGAACATCACATTTCTTCCATTGGAAAGTGAGTTCATGAATCCTTGTGAAGATTTTGTGGGTGTTCTCTACTACACTGAATTCAAAATCTGCAAAAATAGAAATGAATTTTGTTTAAGCTGCAGGTGTGTAACTGAAGAACCTCATCTTATGACGGAGGGGTCACTTATCCGGTGTTGCAGCTGAAGCCGCCTACTCGACAGGCGACTTCTCTGCCTGCGCCATGGCTTCCTGCCGCAATTGGCGGAACGCGGCAACGACGGTAGGAAGGGAAGCATTATCGCCATGGTCTCGACGCGCTCCCTTGGGCTCGTGACGCCCATCGTGGTGGAGATCGTGAAGCCGGCGACGTCGCACGGGAAGCAGAGACGCGTAGAGAGGAGGATCTGGGAGACTGCGGCTGGCAAGGCTTCTGGTAGGGACCGCGGGGCAGGGAGAGCACAATGGAGGAGGTGCAACGGAACCTGGTGCCGCGCGGAGGAACGCTGACAGCTGCTCCATCGCCGGTCGGTTGGATCTACAGCCACACGGCTGATGTCCATCGCGTGGAACTTCTCCCGGAGCTGAGCCGCCTCTGCGTGGTAGCGCTCGGAGAGGGGAGGCCCCGTGGCTTGATGCATGTCCGGGGCGGTTGACTCTGGCCCGGCCGCGGCCGCTGTAGTTGTTGCGCCCACCGCGGCCGCCGTAGTCGTTGCCGCCCTGTTGATAGCCTCAGCCGCGTCCGCCATCACGAACCCCTTTGTAGCCACGGGCGCGGCCTCCACCCTCACGGCCGCCGCCTTGTTTGGCCCGTCCTCGGCCACGACCGTCGTCGTCGTCGGCCCCTTGGTACCCACGCCCTCTTCCACCGCTGCTATCACCCACTCCTTGGCGGCGCAAGGTTGCTGCGGATCCGTTCTTTCTGATCCGGGGCCTAAAGGAAAAACAATCGGGGAGCCACGATTCCCGTGGAATCTATCCGGAAATTACGGAATCGAGGGCGGGGATCGGGAACGCGGAGGAAGAAAATTGGCAGACCATTGCGCGTCTGCTCGGCGGAACATTCGATCTGGAACGTTGATTTGGATGGCAGACTATCGGCGCAATATGAATGATAGGATGTGTTTAAGTTGATTTAATCAGAGGGTTCTGGTTATCCCGTGTACACTTTGTTGTGTGGAGTTAGGAGAGTTTATATTTGCTCTTTTAATAGTAGTATAGATATAGATATAGATAGGTATAGGTTGGCGCAGTTGTGGCGGAGCCTTCTCTTTGAACTTTGGTTATTCAGGCTTGTCTTTGTAGGTTTGTGAGGAATAATGAGGTTTGATTGATGGTCCTTTTATGAAAGTAAAAACTACTGAAATAATAAATCCCGAACGTTCGGATTTTAAGCATAGCAATCCGAACGTTTTTTATGGCAACCGTAGTTGACGCCAGGTGGCAAGTTTAAGAGTGATTCTAAGAGTGGCATTTTTGGAGGCTACCTTAAGCTTATATTTCAGGTTCGGAGCAAGAAATTAACAAGGAAAAGTCATCGGTGTTCTTTGGTAAGCATTGTCCTGTTAGTGTCAAAAATCGTGTGAAGGCTCAACTGGATATTTTCAACGAGACGTTTCATGATTCTTATCTGGGTATGCCTATGGATGTTGGAAGATCTCCCACAAGCACTTTCAAATTTCTTCCGGATAGGGCGCGTCAGAATATCCATGGCTGGTCGGATCGGCCGTTGTCGAGAGCAGGAACTAAAACTTTACTTAAGTCCAAGACTCAGGCTATTCCCACTTTCATTTCGAGTTGTTTCCGTTTGCTGGTAGCTACTTGCGAGAAGTTCCGACAGATTGTGTCTGATCAGTGGTGGGGGCGTGAGGATGGTAAAAAGAAAATGCATTGGCGTTCTTGGGATTGGCTCTCGACCCCTAAATCCCTTTGAGGAATGGGTTTCAAGGATTTGACACTGTTCAATCAGGCGATGTTGGGGAAACAAGGCTGGCGACTGCTGACTGATCCTGGGTTGCTGTGTGCGCAGGTGTTGAAAGGAAGGTATTTCCCGTTCGGTGATTTTTGGAATGTTGTTGCTGCTCGCTCAGCCTCGACAACTTGGCGTGCCATTCTGCATGGCCGAGACCTGCTGAAGAAGGGTGTCCAATGGGGTATTGGGGATGGAATAAGTGTTTGGGAACGTAGTAATTTCAAAAAAATTCCTACGCACACGCAAGATCATGGTGATGCATAGCAACGAGAGGGGGGAGTGTTGTCCACGTACCCTCGTAGACCGTAAGCGGAAGCGTTATGACAACGCGGTTGATGTAGTCGTACGTCTTCACGATCGACCGATCCTAGTACCGAACGTACGGCACCTCCGCTATCTGCACACGTTCAGCTCGGTGACGTCCCACGAACTCACGATCCAGTAGAGCTTCGAGGAAGAGTTCCGTCAGCACGACGGTGTGATGACGGTGATGATGAAGTTACCGACGCAGGGCTTCGCCTAAGCACCGCTACGATATGACCGAGGTGAAATATGGTGGAGGGGGCACCGCACACGGCTTGGAACAATCAACTTGTGTGTCCTAGGGTGCCCCCTTACCCCCGTATATAAAGGAGCAAGGGGGAGGCCGGACGGCCCTTGGTGCGCCCCAAGGAGAGGAGGAATCCTCCTCCTAGTAGGAGTAGGATTCATCCTTTCCTAGTCCTACTAGGAAGGGGGAAGGGGGGAGGAAGGAGAGGGAAAGGAGAAGGAAAGGGGGGGCGCCCCCCCCCCTCCCTAGTCCAATTCGGACTCCCTATAGGGAGGGGGCGCGGCTGCCCCTTGTGGGCTGCCTCCCCTCTTCCCTATGGCCCATGAAGGCCCAATAGTCCCTCCGGGGGTTCCGATAACCCCCCGGCACTCTAATAAATATCCGGTGACCCCCGGAACTCATCCGGTGTCCGAATATAGTTGTCCAATATATCAATCTTTATGTCTCAGCGATTTCGAGACTCCTCGTCATGTCCGTGATCACATCCGGGACTCTGAACTATCTTCGGTACATGAAAACACATAAACTCATAATACCGATCGTCACCGAACGTTAAGCGTGCGGACCCTACGGGTCCGAGAACTATGTAGACATGACCGAGACACATCTCCGGTCAATAACCAATAGCGGAATCTGGATGCTCATATTGGCTCCTACATATTCTATGAAGATCTTTATCGGCCAAACCGCATAACAACATACGTTGTTCCCTTTGTCATCGGTATGTTACTTGCCCGAGATTCGATCGTTGGTATCTCAATACCTAGTTCAATCTCGTTACCGGCAAGTCTCTTTACTCGTTCCGTAATGCATCATCCCGCAACTAACTCATTAGTACATTGCTTGCAAGGCTTATAGTGATGTGCATTACCGAGAGGGCCCAGAGATACCTCTCCGACAATCGGAGTGACAAATCCTAATCTTGATCTATGCCAACTCAACAAGTACCATCAGAGACACCTGTAGTGCACCTTTATAATCACCCAGTTACGTTGTGACGTTTGGTAGCACACAAAGTGTTCCTCCGGTATTCGGGAGTTGCATAATCTCATAGTCATAGGAACATGTATAAGTCATGAAGAAAGCAATAGCAATATACTAAATGATCAAATGCTAAGCTAACAGAATGGGTCAAGTCAATCACATCATTCTCTAATGATGTGATCCCATTCATCAAATGACAACTCATGTCTATGGCTAGGAAACTTAACCATCTTTGATTCAACGAGCTAGTCAAGTAGAGGCATACTAGTGACACTCTGTTTGTCTATGTATTCACACATGTACTAAGTTTCCGGTTAATACATTTCTAGCATGAATAATAAAAATTTATCATGATATAAGGAAATATAAATAAAAACTTTATTATTGCCTCTAGGGCATATTTCCTTCAGTCTGCCACTTGCACTACAGTCAATAATCTAGATTACACAGTAATGATTCTAACACCCATGGAGTCTTGGTGCTGATCATGTTTTGCTCGTGAGAGAGGCTTAGTCAATGGGTCTGCAACATTCAGATCCGTATGTATCTTGCAAATCTCTATGTGTCCCTCCTTGACTTGATCGTGGATGGAATTGAAGCGTCTCTTGATGCGCTTGGTTCTTTTATGAAATCTGGATTCCTTTGCCAAGGCAATTGCATGAGTATTGTCACAAAAGATTTTCATTGGACCCGATGCACTAGGTATGGCACCTAGATCGGATATGAACTCCTTCATCCAGACTCCTTCATTTGCTGGTTCTGAAGCAGCTATGTACTCCTCTTCACACGTAGATCCCGCCACGACACTTTGCTTAGAACTGCACCAACTAATAGCTCCACCGTTTAATATAAACATGTATTCAGTTTGTGACTTAGAGTCATCCGGATCAGTGTCAAAGCTTGCATCGACGTAACCATTTACCACGAGCTCTTTGTCACCTCCATAAACGAGAAACATATCCTTAGTCCTTTTCAGGTATTTCAGGATGTTCTTGACCGCTGTCCAGTGATCCACTCCTGGATTACTTTGGTACCTCCCTGCTAAACTAATAGCAAGGCACACATCAGGTCTGGTACACAACATTGCATACATGATAGAGCCTATGGCTGAAGCATAGGGAACACCTTTCATTTTCTCTCTATCTCCTGCAGTGGTCGGGCATTGAGTCTAACTCAACTTCACACCTTGTAATACAGGCAAGAACCCTTTCTTTGCTTGATCCATTTTGAACTTCTTCAAAACTTTATCAAGGTATGTGCTTTGTGAAAGTCTAATTAAGAGTCTTGATCTATCTCTATAGATCTTGATGCCCAATATATAAGCAGCTTCACCGAGGTCTTTCATTGAAAAACTCTTATTCAAGTATCCTTTTATGCTATCCAGAAATTCGGTATCATTTCCAATCAATAATATGTCATCCACATATAATATTAGAAATGTTACAGAGCTCCCACTCACTTTCTTGTAAATACACGCTTCTCCAAAAGTCTGTATAAAACCATATGCTTTGATCACACTATCAAAACGTTTATTCCAACTCCGAGATGCTTCCACCAGTCCATAAATGGATCGCCGGAGGTTGCACACTTTGTTAGCATCCTTTGGATCGATAAAACCTTCAGGTTGCATCATATACAACTCTTCTTCCAGAAATCCATTCAGGAATGCAGTCTTTACATCCATTTGCCAAATTTCATAATCATAAAATGCGGCAATTGCTAACATGATCAGACGGACTTAAGCATCGCTACGGGTGAGAAGGTCTCATCGTAGTCAACTCCTTGAACTTGTCAAAAACCTTTCGCAACAAGTCGATCTTTGTAGACAGTAACATTACCGTCAGCGTCTGTCTTCTTCTTGAAGATCCATTTATTCTCGATGGCTTGCCGATCATCGGGCAAGTCAACCAAAGTCCACACTTTGTTCTCATACATGGATCCCATCTCAGATTTCATGGCCTCAAGCCATTTTGTGGAATCTGGGCTCATCATCGCTTCCACATAATTCATAGATTACCGTACCACTCTGGTGCGGATCTTACTCTGGTTGACCTATGAGGTTCAGTAGCAACTTGATCTGAAGTTACATGATCATCATCATTAGCTTCCTCACTAATTGGTGTAGGAGTCACAGGAACTGATTTCTGTGATGAACTACTTTCCAATAAGGGACGAGGTACAGTTACCTCATCAAGTTCTACTTTCCTCCCACTCACTTCTTTCGAGAGAAACTCCTTCTCTAGAAAGGACCCATTCTTAGCAATGAATGTCTTGCCTTTGAATCTGTGATAGAAGGTGTACCCAACAGTCTCCTTTGGGTATCCTATGAAGACACATTTCTCCGATTTGGGTTCGAGCTTATCAGGTTGAAGCTTTTTCACATAAGCATCGCAACCCCAAACTTTAAGAAACGACAACTTTGGTTTCTTGCCAAACCACAGTTCATAAGGCGTCGTCTCAACGGATTTAGATGGTGCCCTATTTAACGTGGATGCACCGTCTCTAAAGCATAACCCCAAAACGATAGCGATAAATCAGTAAGAGACATCATAGATCGCACCATATCTAGTAAAGTGCGATTACAACGATCGGACACACCATTACGCTGTGGTGTTCCAGGTGGCGTGAGTTGCGAAACTATTCCGCATTGTTTCAAATGAAGACCAAACTCGTAACTCAAATATTCTCCTCCATGATCAGATCATAGAAACTTTATTTTATTGTTACGATGATTTTCCACTTCACTCTGAAATTCTTTGAACTTTTCAAATGTTTTAGACTTATGTTTCATCAAGTAGATATACCCATATCTGCTCAAATCATCTGTGAAGGTGAGAAAATAACGATATCCGCCGCGAGCCTCAACATTCATCGGACCACACACATCAGTATGTATGATTTCCAACAAATCTGTTGCTCGCTCCATTGTTCCGGAGAACGGAGTTTTAGTCAACTTGCCCATGAGGCATGGTTCGCAAGTACCAAGTGATTCATAATCAAGTGATTCCAAAAGTCCATTAGAATGGAGTTTCTTCATGCGCTTTACACCAATATGACCTAAACGGCAGTGCCACAAATAAGTTGCACTATCATTATCAACTCTGCATCTTTTGGTTTCAATATTATCAATATGTGTATCACTACTATCGAGATTCAATATAAATAGACCACTCTTCAAGGGTGCATGACCATAAAAGATATTACTCATATAAATAGAACAAGCATTATTCTCAGATTTAAATGAATAACCGTCTTGCATCAAACAAGATCCAGATATAATGTTCATGCTCAACGCTGGCACCAAATAACAATTATTCAGGTCTAAAACTAATCCCGAAGGTAGATGTAGAGTTAGCGTGCCGACCGCGATCACATCGACTTTGGAACCATTTCCCACGCGCATCGTCACCTCGTCCTTAGCCAATCTTCGCTTAATCCGTAGTCCCTGTTTCGAGTTGCAAATATTAGTAATAGAACCAGTATCAAATACCCAGGTGCTACTGCGAGCATTAGTAAGGTACACATCAATAACATGTATATCACATATACCTTTGTTCACCTTGCCATCCTTCTTATCCGCCAAATACTTGGGGTAGTTCCGCTTTCAGTGGCCAGTCCCTTTGCAATAGAAGCACTCAGTCTTAGGCTTAGGTCCAGACTTGGGTTTCTTCACTTGAGCATCAACTTGCTTGCAGTTCTTCTTGAAGTTCCCCTTCTTCCCTTTACCCTTTTTCTTGAAACTGGTGGTCTTGTTGACCATCAACACTTGATGCTCCTTCTTGATTTCTACCTTCGCAGCCTTTAGCATTGCAAAGAGCTCGGGAATTATCTTATCCATCCCTTGCATGTTATAGTTCATCATGAAGCTCTTGTAGCTTGGTGGCAGTGATTGAAGAATTTTGTCAATGACACTATCATCCGGAAGATTAACTCCCAGTTGAATCAAGTGATTGTTATACCCAGACATTTTGAGTATATGCTCACTGACAGAACTATTCTCCTCCATCTTGCAGCTGTAGAACTTATTGGAGACTTCATATCTCTCAATCCGGGCATTTGCTTGAAATATTAACTTCAACTCCTGGAACATCTCATATGCTCCATGACGTTCAAAACGTCGTTGAAGTCCCGGTTCTAAGCCGTAAAGCATGGCACACTGAACTATCAAGTAGTCATCAGCTTTGCTCTGCCAGACGTTCATAACATCTGGCGTTGCTCCTGCAGCGGGTTTGGCACCTAGCGGTGCTTCCAGAACATAATTCTTCTGTGCAGCAATGAGGATAATCCTCAAGTTACGGACCCGGTCCGTGTAGTTGCTACCATCATCTTTCAACTTAGCTTTCTCTAGGAACGCATTAGAATTCAATGGAACAACAGCACGGGCCATCTATCTACAACAACATAGACATGCAAAATACTATGAGGTACTAAGTTCATGATAAATTAAAGTTCAATTAATCAAATTACTTAAGAACTCCCACTTAGATAGACATCTCTCTAATCATCTAAGTGATCACGTGATCCTTATCAACTAAACCATGTCCGATCATCACGTGAGATGGAGTAGTTTTCAATGGTGAACATCACTATGTTGATCATATCTACTATATGATTTCACGCTTGACCTTTCTGTCTCAGTGTTCCGAGGCCATATCTGCATATGCTAGGCTTTTAAAGTTTAACCCGAGTATTCTGCGTGTGCAAAACTGGCTTGCACCCGTTGTACGTGAACATAGAGCTTATCACACCCGATCATAACGTGGTGTCTCGGCACGACGAACTTTCGCAACGGTGCATACTTAGGGAGAACACTTGTACCTTGAAATTTAGTGAGAGATCATCTTATAATGCTACCGTCGATCTAAGCAAAAATAAGATGCATAAAGGATAAACATCACATGCAATCAATATAAGTGATATGATATGGCCACCATCATCTTGTGCCTTTGATCTCCATCTCCAAAGCACCGTCAAGATCACCATCGTCACCGGCGCGACACCTTGATCTCCATCGTAGCATCGTCGTCGTCTCGCCAACTATTGCTTCTAAGACTATCGCTACCGCTTAATGATAAAGTAAAGCAATTACATGGCGATTGCATTTCATACAATAAAGCGACAACCATATGGCTCCTGCCAGTTGCCGATAACTCTGTTACAAAACATGATCATCTCATACAATAAAATTTAGCATCATGTCTTTGACCATATCACATCACAACATGCCCTGCAAAAACAAGTTAGATGTCCTCTACTTTGTTGTTGCAAGTTTTACGTGGCTGCTACAGGCCGAGCAAGAACCGTTCTTATCTACGCATCAAAACCACTATGATATTTCGTCAAGTATGTGCTGTTTTAACCTTCACAAGGACCGGGCGTAGCCACACTCGATTCAACTGAAGTTGGAGAAACTGACACCCGCCAGCCACCTGTGTGCGAAGCACGTCGGTAGAACCAGTCTCGCGTAAGCGTACGCGTAATGTCGGTCTGGGCCGCTTCATCCAACAATCCGCCGAATCAAAGTATGACATGCTGGTAAGCAGTATGACTAGTATCGCCCACAACTCACTTGTGTTCTACTCATGCATATAACATCTACGTATAAACCTGGCTCGGTATTGTTGGATGAAGCGGCCCAGACCGACATTACTGAAAGTGCTAGTTATCGACTAGAGGGGGGGTGAATAGGCGATTTTTATGAAAGTCTTCAAAACATGAGAGTTTCGAAGACAAACTGTAACAGCACCAAAATTGGGTTATCAATTTTTGTGCTGTTATTCCTTCCTGGCACTCATTTTCAAAATCTTTCTCCTGAGTTTGTTGGATGACTCTGATGATTCTTGTCATTTTCAACCTTTCAAAACCTTGCTCATGTCCTTTTCAGTGGGCAAGACCTCACTTGCATCAGCTCAAATCCTTTCAAACCCTAATTCCAAATTTTTGGAATTTGGATATGTCCTTTGTGCTTACAAAGGAGCCATCGTTTTCCTTCATCTGTTGATCCTCCCAATTGTTCCCAGACATCCTCCTATCGTTCTCAACCTTGGATATGCAAAAATATTGCTAAGTCCAATGCAATATTTTTGAATTGTGATTTATTCCTTTTCTTGCCTTTCTGAGGAATAAAATCCAAAGGCATAGCTAGCCATCTCCTAAATTCATGAGAATTGGTGGAGTTGATACTTATGCCTAATCCAAGCTCTGGCAAGTATATTGGCCATAATTAAATAAGCAAAATTGCTTTTTCCTATTTAATGCCAATATTGCATTTCTGCCATTTTCCAAAGGAACTACTATTTTTATAGCAGAGAAAATTCCCACATAAATTGTGGAGCTTTTCCTTGCTATATAATCACTAGTTCCATCCTAATCTCATATTCCTCAGTTCAAAAATTTGGCACATGATCCAATGCAAGTTTCTGCCTTCTTTGAAATTTTGCAAAGGAAGTGCTTTATTACTAATTCCAATGGAGCTGCAATTTGGCAGGGTGATTAACATGGATAAATAACCCATGGATGACAAATATGAGCTTAATCCATTCATCCTAGCTCCCTGTGCAATTTTTCAAAGTTTCTGACCAGAATACAACTTTGTGAAGGAAGTACCTTCATAGGGTTTCCAAATGAGATGAAACTTTTCAATCCTCTCAAGTATCTCAAATAATTAGCCTCCACCCAAATTCAGTTCATTTCATTGAACTATGTGAGCACATGAGCAAATCTTGGTTTCTGTCCAATTTTTTAGTTTGTGAAGCAAGTGCATTTTATCTTGCTCCATTATGGCTGATAATTTTCCCAAGATTTCTCCTATCTATATGATCCATCTCCACAAGATTTTGGCTCATTTCATCTATCCATTTGCTGTGAGGAATTTTCTAAAGTTTCTGGGCAAAACTGATAGGTGTGAAGAAAGTACCATTTTGGCAAGTCCATTTGGTATGGTATTTTTGCAGCATCTACCTATGATCAAATCATCAGGCTTTGCCAAGTTTTAGCTTAATCCATCACTCCTAGTGAGTGCTTCTTCTTGATTCAGTTTCTGGGTCAGATTTGGTAGTTGTACAGCAACTATGGTAAATAGTTGTCCAGCTTACCTCATAATTTCCAGGACCGTAGTCCATCTATCTGCCCCGCGTTGACCCCGCCTCTGGGCCCCGCCTGTCGGCCTCTGCGCGTTGACCGGGCCGGCTCGCTGACCTGGCGTAAGTGGAGACGCCCCACGAGAATGCGCTTTCGTTTCTCGAAAACGTATTTCGTCGCGGCTTCAGAGAGAAAGGCGTTTTCGTTTTCTGAAAATGTACTTTCTGTCGCCTGCGGTTAGTAATGCGCTTTCCCTTCTCTGAAAACGTATTTTCCTTAGTGCGCTTTCTGTTTTAACCGACAAGGGCCTGTCTGTGAATATTTATTTTACAGATTAGTCCCTGTCATTCAAACGGCCGTATCTTTGCAAGCACAACTCCGATTGAGGTGATTCCAACGCTCACGTTCTCTGTTCGTCGAGCTCTTTCCTTTGGTATCATTTTCATAATATTTTCACACAGTGAAAATGACCATTTTGCCCTTGCCCGTAAACAGCCCCCTCCGAGAGAGAACTGTTTCCGGCAAATCTTTCCGCGATCATTCTGCACTTCTTCCCGGATTATTTGTCGACCCTAGGCAAGCCAACCTCTTATCATGAGCCCCGAACTTGCATGTCGACTTTGCTTGCACCTTGTGTGTGTGTAGTTGCAGTTGTTTCATATCGTTTTCGTCTACAGTTATTCCATTATGCCTGTCATGCATGGTTGTGTTTTCACGATATCGTTTGCCATGCTAATTAGAATGTTGTTATTGATAATGCCATGTCACTACTCTACTTTATTTGCATGTCATTGTTATAAAATGTTACTAGGATTGTAATGCACCATTGATATGCTATTACTTGGTATTGTCATGTTCTTTATGCTATAGTTGTGCACTTGAGAAGTTCAATAGTTTGTTCATACATTTGTATGTTGCATGCTCATTGTTGCATTCATGTTCATGATGATGGAGAAGAAATTAAAATGACTTAATAATAACAAACCTTCTCCGTCCTCGATGGGATCGAGTCATAGTGCCACCGAATCGAACTTTTGCAGTGCAGCCACATTTGCCTTTTTGGGAAGGCCTTAATGCGATCTATTGTTGTGCCTCTCGCTGGTGCCTCCCACTAGGGAAGGTTATGGGCATGCTTACCCTGATCAGGTAGGCGGACATAACCTTGTGTGCCCGTTGTTAAATTTTTTGGTACCGATCCCCGTGAGGGACGTTTCGGCCATGACGGTGGTCGTTGTGTCTTTGGTAGACACGGGGCCACCCAGGACTAGCCCAGTTGGGAGTGGGTCCGAGTGGCCGGGAGAGTGTCATGGCAGTAGGTCGGTTTCATCGGAATGCCGTTGGTCCACCCGAATGGGATGACGAGGCCATGGGTTCCGTGGTGTGGGTACAGTGCGCTACCTCTGCAGAGTGTATTCAATCTATCGATAGTCGCGTCCTCGGTCATGGGCATAAGTTCATAGTAGGTCCCACTATCAGGTCTTGGTCGAAAGGGAGGATAAACCTTAAGTAACTAAGTTGATAATGAAATTGTGTAACAAATAATGTGATGACTTGGACTATGAGGTAGTCCTGAGACAAGGTCTCGATAAGTGTTGGAGACCAAGTGATTGGTCATGGTTGTGATCGCCGGAAAGATCACCGTTCGGTTGCGAGACGACCCGTTGGTAAGAGAGTCCGAGGGACTCGGTGTACAAGTTTGGTTGCATTGCATGAGTAATATGTTGCATTTAAAGAACCAAGGCAGAACAGAAGATGGTTGCATATAGTTAACATGCTATGTCTGCATTGGATATAATCGGTAGTTTATTCTCAGCTTAGTTTCATGATGCCACGCCATGCTTCGATTGACATGTTAAATTATGCCATGATTGAGATGATATGCTATGTCTTGCCATTGCCATGTTAGAAGCAGGTTTTGATATGCCATGTCATTGCCATGTTAGTAGATGCTATGATGTTGTTCATGCTTAGTTGATTTGTATCATGCCATGTTTAGTAATTGATATGAGATAGGCTGTTGCATACGCTCGGTTCTCGCTTTGTCTTCTGCTTGTTTGGACGCTATGTATTTGGTTGTCTTGCAAGTACATTCAATGTACTGACCTGGCGTGTCATGCCAGTTTTGTAGGTCGTACCAGAATTGTTCGCTTGATCCGTCGTGCTAGGCCGTAACCTTGCCAGTCCTGTGAGTTGTGGAGCCCAGCCAGAGTTGTTATGTTGCCAAACCAAGACTTCCGCCGCCTTTTTAATAGACTTCCGCTGCCATTCAAATAGCCGTAGGGCTATGCCAGATGATTGTATTCATCAATGATGTAAGCTTATGCACATATATTTGATGAATATTATTGTACCTGGAATGCTGTATTATGGACCTGTCGTGCGTCAGGTGTTATCCTGGGCTGACGTGCGAAGGCCCCCTGCTCCATGCGGATCGGGGTGCCACAGGACATGGTATCAGAGCAGCCAGGCTGGCATAGGTTATCCTAGTATTGGAACACCGCTACCATTAACCCGTAATGGCCCTAAGGGTTTTGACCCATCCCTGGCATCCGGCATGGCCACTGTTAATCAACAGGTGGCGCAGTCGGGACCGACACGTCCTCACCCCGCTGTCCCCGCCTAGTTATCCGTGGAACGAATAGCAACCATATCCTTTCTGGTCGGCCGCACCGCTCACCCTTCGCCATTCAGGGAAAGGGGCCACACCATGTGAGCATGTCCCGCATAGCTGCCTATAAAAGCCCCCTTTTCCGCTCGCCATATCGCTCACCCCTCAGTCAGCCATGTCCCTGCAGAGAAGCCTAGCTAGTAGCACTCCAGCCATGACTGGCACTTTCAAAGCTCCCAAGTTTTACACCCGCATCGGTGCCGTCAACCACACCGGCTTTCCACCCCTTCTTACTGAGATGCTCACCAAAGCCTTTGGTTGTAAGGCTAGCCCCGATTACCTGGTGTTCCAATCGGCACCCGTCCCTCACCTTCATCGCTTTGATGCAAGAGTGCACATCAGCCTAGGTCCCGCAGCAGACGGCCAGCCCTTGGCTTTTCAGGGGAGAGCTATGCCTACCTCTGATTTAGCCATTCAGGCCGCTGCCATGGAGGCTATGCTTCACCTCCGAACCAGGTACCCGCATATGGCAGCGAGGCGGGATTTCTGCTTTTACCCCATTGTGACAGAAGTAGGAATGCAGCCTTCTCCCGCTATCCAGGGAGATGACCCCGCAATCGCTCGCCTGGTGCAGTATATCACCGCCCAGGGGATGATGATTTCCAAGATACTTGCCGAGTTTAGAACCTTGGACAATGATGCGGTGAGAGTCGTCAAGGAAGCTTACCGTGAGGCTCATAAATTCGCATCTCAAGTCATTTGCCCAACGCCATCCGAACCAGTGCTATCCTCTCAGCCTGTGTTGTGGCCTAGACCCGACATCGTTACCCTCGACAAGGCTCTTTTATGGATCCACCAGCAGCATTTGCTCGTATCAATTTCATCCACACCCCCAGCAGCTGAACCCCAACCCATAGTGCTGTCAGACGATGAAGATGGAGATTGGCTCAGTCTTCGTCCTCCCGGAGAGCCCCAGCAAGGGAAGTCCGCTGCATGACCTCAGTCACGCAGTGAGATGAGCAGTCTGTTGGTTCATCCCCGATATGAGGATAGAACTATGTATCCCGGAATGAGTTGTTTCGTTTAGCGCGTAGCGCGTTCGTGCTTTGTTGTATGCTTGTACTGTTGTGATCCGTATGTTGTGTTCTATGTATGTTTTTGTGCTTTTGTTTTTGTGTTGTTTTTTCTTGTCTCTCTGTCAAGTAGAAATGTTTGACAGGGTTGACACTGTTGCTAACAAGATTTTAATTAGTAGAGCACATACACTAAAAACAACATTGACTCGTCTCGAGCACTAAGCAATGTCAAACTCTTCCATGACCTCCGACAGGTTTCATGAGTGACAAAGGCATTCTTGGTGGCAAGATTGCGAATGCGATTGACATCCACCAAGAGACTTTGCATCTGTCGCTTCAGCCAGTAATGATGCTTATCCTGTTTCTGATGAAGGGCAACGAGAAGCTCTCGGTCATTGAGAACACGAGATCGCTTCCGAGGCCTTTGTGCAATAGTGCTTTCAGTGGCTGCCTGGTGAGGCAGGCGTGTATTGCCGGCCAATGGATAAACACGAGTGACTGCCTGGACTCCTTCAATGGGCCGTGTGAAGCTTTGGTGATCAGCATTGTGAAGACAAATAGGCTCCTTGGCAGGCTCGGGGTATATGGCTTCAACTGACATATCAACCTTTGGCAGAAAGATCAGATGGTTGCGAGCAGAGGGCTAATAGTTGAAAGCTGAATGAAGCTTGATGAGGCACATAACCCATGGAGCGTAGAACTTCAGTCCAAAGAGATCAGAGCCTGATGCAGCCAACTGCCTGATAAAGAAGTCTTGAGCATTGAAGCTGATGCCGTTAAAGATATAAAAGACCAAAGTCTTCATTGCTCCTTCAAGTTTCGCTGCTGAAGAATGTCCTTTGACAGGCCATAGAGTTCGCCTGATGATATGATAAATAGTGCGGGGCAGATACTCTAGGTCTTCAACAAAGAACTCCTTTGGGTAATCAGCGTCATGTGGCAGAGGCTTCATCATGCTCAGCATTTGGCTCATGTTAGGCTCTGGCTTCTAAAAGATGCTCTCCAATGCATTGCGGTGAAGTTGACAACCAGGTTCATATAGTTCACCTGGAGTGGGCAGACCAGTGAGCTCAATAATGTCAAGAGCTTTAGCTTCATGATGGATATTGCCTGTCATCCACTCAAGCACCCAAGTCTTCGGATCCCTGTTGTAGCTGCGAATGTGGAGGGTAGCATAAAATTGTAGCAGTAGCTCTTCATTCCAATGCTCCTTATCCGTCACAAAGTTCAGCAGTCCAGCATCACGGAAGCAATCAAGGGCTTTTTCAAGGCATGGCAATCCAGCAATGGCTTCACAGTCAAGACGCATATGAGGGAAGATGCGTCCTTGATCATATAGAACACATGAGTAGTAGCTGTGCTGCTGATAGCTCCAGAACCGATCAGATGAAATTCTTGGTTTGGAATAGGGGTTCTTGGCGCTATTAAAGAAAGTGTTGTGCGCAATGAAGCCATTTGCATTAAAGGACCCTGGTGAAGTAGCAGTACCTGGAAACCTGGGCAGTCTTGGCTTAGGCTTCTGGACCTGAGGCCTGTGCTCGACATGGTAATCAAATTGTGAACCAGCAGCAGGTGGAGGAACCAGAATAGGCCAACTGACATTGACCAGCTGACCATAATTGTATGCTTGCTCGATAGTATGTGGCCTAGGAGGCGGTGCAGGAGCAGGGGCAGTGGCAGTGGCTTCATGCTGCAGATTTGCATCGGGTGCAGTATTGGCTTCAGGTGCAATCACTTCGGGCACCACATTAACTTCAGGCGCCACATGATCGTCAGCCATGACAACGTCATTGGCTTCAGTGTTGGATTTGGTGGTCGCCTCAATGTTGTTAACCTCCACTTGAGTAGCTGGAGGGTCGGACACGTTCTCCTCGAGAACAACTTCAGGGTTGGACGGGGGTGTAGCAACACGTTCTTCTTCCAATCTTGGCTCTTCTTGTTCATCGGCTGATGCAGCCGGAATATCTTTAGCCGCGTTGGCTTCATACTCGGAGTTGTTCGCAGTTGGAGAGGCTTCAGGAAATACTTGGCGTGATACTGATTGGCGCTCTTCTCCTTCTAGAACACTCGAAAGAGTGACTTGTGGCCTTGGTCCTTTACGAAGCCTGCAGAATGCTGGCGACGCTTGTGGAGATGGAGTAGGTTGGGCCACAAAGTCTTCATCTTCAAGCACCGGAGGGGTGACTTGAGTTGGGGGAGTAACTGGTTGAGGGTGATCAGCCCATGAGTCATCCTGAGCGATTGGCGTCAAAGGACGACCAATGCTGATGAGTTCGCTGTTCGTGAGAACAGGCGATGATACCACATTGTGCTTGATCTGAGGAAGGACTTCATCATCTTCAACATTGTCTTGATGACCAATGTCTTCAGCTGCGGTGGGGTCAACAGCTGGAATGTCTTCAGCTTCAGGAGCCTCTGGGGAAGCAGGCTCATGAACTATCAAATGGCGCTCTTGTTGTGCAGATGCAGGACGAGCAACAGAAATTGGCTCGATGACAAGGGGCTCTGTGGGAGCAGCCTGATCTTTCTTCTTGGTTTTACACTTCTTGGTGGGTGGAGCATCGTCAGTGGTGTTCTTGGTCTTGCGCTTTCTGGCTTTGGCTTCAGCTGCCCTTGTCTTCTGAAGCTCTGAAGCCACTGTGGGGACCTTAGGCTTCACGCCTGTCATACTGGCTGGGAAGACAATGCGAGGTTCTTCCCGCCTGGATGGTTTAGCTTGGTCCATAGTAGGCTTCTTCTGCTTGGCAGCCATTTTGGGGTCGATGCCAGGACGCCCAAGTGCCTTGCGCTTCTCAGCTTCATTGTAAGCTTGAACACACTTTGCAGCCAGAAGCTTCATTCGCTCTCGAGAACCTTTGGCTTCTTCACGTTTCTTGTGAAACGCTTCCTTGAGCTCATGCAGCATGGTCTTGAAGTTTTGGACGTCTGTTACGCTGAGCTTGGCCATGTGCTTCTTGAACTGAGCCTTTTCATAGTCGATCTTGTGCTTCAGCTCAACAATTTTTTGAGCTAGAGCCAGCTCAGGAGCAATGGCGCCATGGAAGGAGACGCTTAGGCCAACGGGAAGTTGCAGATCATCAAAGCTGAGATTGGGGGTGTCAAACCACTCATCAATGAAATTGTTTAACACTTCCACGTCAAAGAGAGGCAAATCATTGAAGATTTCCGCCTCTTGCTTGCTCTTTATCAGCAGTTCAAGAGCGTCATCAGCAAGATCGTCATCACTCGACAGATCAATGGCGTCGTTCTCATTCCTCAGAACAGCAGCAGGGGTCAGAGCTGGACCAATGGTGTGCATGAGCTTCTTTTTGTGCTTCTCAGACTTGGAGATGCGTGAGAGATCTTCTGACTGCACACTTGGTGCAAGAGGAGTAGTGGCCAGAGGCTTCGCTCGCGAAGCTTTTGGTGTAGGGGAAGGCTTCGAAGCCTTGGATTTCTTCAGCTTCTTAGGCTTCGGTGGAGCAGGCACTTCGTCAGAATCAGCGTCATCTGCAGGTTGATCCACGGCTGTCCCTTGAACCAAAATGTGAGTGATGAGACCTTCTAGGTTGTAGAAGGGCCCAACAAGATTGGGTTCAGCTTCGCGTGAGCCATCGGCACGAGGAGCAGAGGGACCTGGGTTGAAGTCTAATCCCCGCGACTTCTTGTTCTCTTTGGCCGAGTTCTTGGCAAACTGAAGGTTGCGCTTGAACAGATTGTCGTCACGACGCCATAGCAATGAAGATGGGTCGGCATCAGCTGGCTGTGGTCCACGGACCATGCAAGGGAAGAAGCCTTGTTCAATGGCTTCAGCTCTGGACCTGGGTGGAAGATTTTTGTACAAGATGTCTCCCCAGGTTCGCTTGATGGCATTCTTCTCAGCATATTCCTGGGTCACAAACCTGTACTTGTACCATTGTTCTGCCCAATATCTTCGAGTCCATTGGATTCGGGTTTTTCGCAGATTGTAATCCTCTTCTGGATCTGTCTTGTATAGCTCATAGAGGTCTGGTGGCAAATCCTTCGATGTATTCCCACGGCGCTGTCTGCCACCCTTCCTTGCTGACTTATCTGTTTCCATGAAGTTCAGTCTGAATGGCTTCAAAACTGTCAAAGGCTTCCGTCTGCTGGTCAAACAGGAACTGCCTTCGGGAGAGTTGATATGATGATGTAAGAATTCTGCAAATGAATGCAGACTATGAGAACCAAGGAATTCTCCCACAGACATGTACCTGTGACAGCATTAGAGATGCGAGGGCAGGGGAAGAGGTCATATGCATTCTTAGAAGATTTTGAAGATAAATCAGTTTAGAAGACATTGACCTCATAGTGCGAAGACATTCACTTATATGTTGAGAGTTGGTTCCAGATTTGTACGAATTCAAGAATAAGTACAAGTGTGGAATCTAACTACGTGTGAAGCATAAGTGAATATACTTGGCATCATATGAGATGCAGAACAGGATAGATCCAAATTTGTGGAGGCAGAAACCACTTTTGGTAGAAAGGATGAATCTTTAGGATAAAAAGACGGTAAAAAAGAGAGTTTTAATATACCACACGATGAACTGCTAGACGGAGTAGAAGATGAGGCCGAGCAGTTCGATCTTCCGTGCCCTAACTTGGCGACGGAGGACACCTACGGCGGCGGCGGAGAAGACGATGCCTGCGGCCGGCGTGAAGACGGCGTCGGTGAGGTTGCAGCAGCTAAGCGCTTCGTCGTCGGTGTCGTCGTGAGCTAGCGGTGGCGCTAGGGTTTGTTGAGGTGGAGAGGTGGAAGAAGTGTTTTGACCACGATGGGATGTGCATATATAGGGAGAGGGACGGCACCATGCAATTACGCAGGTGCCCCTGGCGGTTCACATCTGAGGGACACATGGCGAACATGCAACACATTGGGAGTTGTCCCATGTTCCCACGCACGCCTGGACTGTCGGGTGGTCGTTCCGGCTTCTCTGGGTTTCAGGCAATAAGAATTGAGCATTTAAAACAGATTTAATGTTTGTCTCTGTATCTTCTGCTGACAAGGACGTAGAGAAGACATTCGACGGTTTCAACAGAATGCATATGATTTGGATAGATAGAGTTTGAGATAGGAAGCATAGAGAGGTTAGGGTCCGATCACATTCACTTAGTTCAAAAGGTTCAAACGAGAAGACATAGCTATAAGTGAATGCTGTAGAGGACAGAACACTAATATATGTATATATCAGAATAAGACCAAATCAACATTGTGAAGATAAATATGAAGTCATGATGATATTGAAGACAAACCAAATGCGAAGACTTAGCAAATGTAACGCCAGGGAAAACACTTCAAATAAGGTTTGGTGGTGGCGTTACCCACCGTATAGGAAGTATTAGACCCAGACACGGCGCACAATTATCGTGGCGCTCCGAAGTCAAATTCCGCATTAATGTATTCACACTCAGAGTGTAAGTCTTCATTGATTGAAGACATACATTACTTCGTGTGTTGCACATCTAAGTCATCAACATGCATAAGTGTTAGGATGTGTGCCTGATCACAGGACATTCGAGGATTCCAAGATATTTAGCTCACACCGCAACTTGCAAACATTTTCTCATCCAAGGGCTCTGTGAAGATATCTGCCAATTGCTCTTCAGTGTTGACGTGTATGATATCAATATCTTCCTTCATGACATAATCTCTGAGAAAGTGATGACGAATTTCAATGTGCTTTGTCTTCGAGTGCTGAACTGGGTTGTTGGCAATCTTGATGGCGTTTTCGTTGTTGCAGTAGAGTGGTACTTGTTTCAGATGGATGCCATAGTCCTTGAGTGTTTGCTTCATCCATAGAAGCTGAGCGCAGCAAGATCCAGCAGCAATGTATTCGGATTCAGCAGTGGAGAGTGATACACAGTTCTGCTTCTTTGAAGACCAACAGACAAGTGATCGTCCGAGAAAGTGACATGTGCCTGATGTAGACTTGCGATCCACCTTGTCACCAGCATAATCAGCATCCGAGAATCCAACTAGATCAAACTCTGAGCCCGTTGGATACCATAATCCTAATGTTGGGGTGTAAGCCAAATATCGAAGAATTCGCTTCACAGCTAAGTGATGCGATTCCTTTGGTGCTGCTTGGAATCGACCACACATGCAAACACTAAGCATGATATCTGGCCTAGATGCACATAAATAAAGTAAAGAACCAATCATGGAGCGGTATACCTTTTGATCAAACTCTTTACCATTGGCGTCAGGACTCAGATGACTCTTGGTTGGCATTTGGCGTCGTATAACCTTTGCAGTCTTGCATTACAAACTTCTTCAGGCAATCTTTGAGATATTTCTCTTGAGATATGAAGATGCCATTACTTTGCTGACGAATTTGAAGACCAAGGAAGAACTTCAGCTCACCCATCATGGACATCTGATATTGCTCTTGCATCATATGTCCAAACTCATCACTGTATTTCTGGTTGGTGCAGCCGAAGATAATGTCATCCACATATATTTGGCACACAAACAGTTCACCATCATATGTCTTCGTGAAGAGTGTGGGATCCAGGGAACCAGGTTTGAAGCCTTTGCTCTTCAGGAAGTCTTTGAGTGTGTCATACCAAGCGCGAGGGGTTTGTTTGAGGCCATACAGTGCCTTGTTTAGCTTGTACACCATAACAGGATGTTTTGGATCTTCAAAGCCAGGAGGTTGTGCAACATACACTTCTTCTTCAATCTTTCCGTTGACAAAAGCACTCTTCACATCCATTTGATACAGCAGGTTGTTGTGATGATTTGCATAGGCTAGTAATATGCGAATAGCTTCAAGCCTAGCCACGGGAGCAAACGTTTCATCGAAGTCAATCCCGTCAACTTGAGTGTATCCTTGAGCAACAAGGCGAGCCTTGTTTCTGACAACTTGACCATGCTCATCTTGCTTGTTGCGATATATCCATTTTGTGCCTATTATGTTGTGCTTGCGAGGGCCAGGACGCTTGACAAGTTCCCAGACATTGTTTAGCTTGAACTGTTGAAGCTCTTCTTGCATAGCTTGAATCCATTCAGGTTCCATGAAGGCTTCAGCAACTTTCTTGGGTTCAGATATTGAGACAAATGCAAAGTGCCCACAGAAATTTGCAAGCTGTGTTGCTCTTGAACGAGTGAGTGGACCAGGCGCATTGATACTATCAATTATCTTCTCAATCTGTACTTCATTTGCAACTCGAGGATGAACTGGACGAAGATTTTGCTCTTGCTGATCATTGTCATCATTTGGAGGATTTTGTTCAGGCTGAGCATTGTCTTCAGGTTGATTAGGTGCAGAAATGATAAGTTCCTCTTCAGGTTGTGCTTCATTTGGTATGATTTCTCCAGTTCCCATGAGCTTGATGGATTCACTAGGTGGAACTTCATCTAGCACATTTGGCAGGTGCTCTCTTTGCGAGCCGTTAGTCTCATCGAACCGCACATCCACAGTTTCAACCACTTTATAGTGAAAGAGGTTGAAGACTCTGTAGGAGTGCGAATCCTTTCCGTAACCAAGCATAAAACCTTCATGTGCTTTAGGTGCAAATTTTGAAGTGTGATGTGGATCCTTGATCCAGCACCTAGCACCAAATACTCTGAAGTAACTGACATTTGGCTTCTTACCAGTGAGGAGTTCATAGGATGTTTTCTTCAGAATCTTGTGAAGATAAACACGGTTGATAACATGGCACGCAGTATCAATAGCTTCAGGCCAGAACTTTCTTGGAGTCTTGTATTCATCGAGCATCGTCCGAGCCATCTCAATGAGTGTTCTGTTCTTGCGCTCCATGATGCCATTCTGCTGAGGTGTGTACAGAGCGGAGAACTCATGAGTGATTCCCAATGTATCCAAGTAAAGGTCGAGGCTGGTGTTCTTGAACTCAGTGCCGTTGTCACTCCTGATATGCTTGATCTTGACGCCATAGTTGTTCATGGCACGGTTGGCGAAGCGTCTGAAGACATCCTGCACTTCAGTCTTGTAGAGAATTATGTGCACCCATGTATATCTGGAATAATCATCAACAATGACGAAGCCATAGAGACAAGCAGTAGTAGTGAGAGTAGAGTAGTGAGTAGGGCCAAATAAGTCCATGTGTAGCAGCTCGAAGGGTTGAGATGTCGTCATGATTGTCTTCGAGGGATGCTTGGCCCTAGTCATCTTTCCGGCTTCACAGGCACCGCACAAGTGATCCTTCTTGAACTTGACACCCTCGATGCCTATGACATGCTTCTTCTTTGCGAGAGTGTGTAAGTTCCTCATGCCAGCATGCCCTAGCCTTCGATGCTAGAGCCAGCACTCTGAAGCTTTTGCTAGAAGACATACGACAAGCTATGGACCTGCTGAGAAATCTACCATGTACAGATCATATTTTCGGTACCCTTCAAAGACTAGAGATTTGTCAGATTCCATTAGTACAAGGCAACGATATTTTCCAAATATCACAATCATGTTCAAATCGCAAAGCATTGAGACAGACATTAAGTTGAAGCCAAGGGATTCAACAAGCATCACTTTATCCATGTGCTGATCCTTTGAGATTGCAACTCTACCTAGACCCAATACCTTGCTTTTACCAGTGTCAGCAAATGTGATGTGACTCTTGTCAGATGGACGTAAGGTTGAGTCCATGAGAAGACTTCGATCACCAGTCATATGATTAGTGCACCCGCTGTCCATAATCCATTCTGAAGCATGAGGTGTCATACCCTACAGTACAGTTAGGGGGATAGGCTTCACCAAGAGTATTGTGAAGCATAAACATTTGACGGGCAAGAGGATTATCAAAGCTCAGATCAAGATTAGGACTGATAGGATGATTGGCAAACGATTCAGGAACAAAATACATAGTAAGACCATTTGGGCATTTGATCTTGCGCCCTACAAGATGTTTTAGGTCCCCAGCAATAGCATCAGACGCCTTTGATTTCCGGCTAGAGACCTTACCCTGCAAAAGAAAGTTAATTCTTCTTAACCACCCACATCTTCAGGGGTGGCTTAGAAGCAATGAGTCTAAGTGCAGCATCTGAGAACTTCGGCTTTGGAGCCCTAGCAAATAGCCTTGTAGGAGATGAATGATACTCATATGAATAAGCAGAAAAGTTCTTAGTTTTATGAACATAGTGGTTTGAAGACACACGCTCATATTCATAAGTTTGAGTACGATGTCCCTGCAAAACATTGGCGTTAGGGTGACTTAGTTGAGTCCTGTATCTGTATGAAGCCTTTGGACCGTATGAAGCTTTTGGTCTGGGATTTGTCTTCTTCCCAGGCGGTGTCATGATGACATTCACAGGAAGATTCTCAAGACAACTTTTGGGAACCCAGATCTTCTTCATAGGTGGCCAATTCCTGCAGTTAGTACCAATATACCTGGCAAACACTACACCATTCTGATCCTTAAACAGTTTATAGTTTGCATCAAAGGATTCATCAATGACAATAGGATTAGCACAAGTGAAGCCAGATAAGGTGGATGGATCCACTGAAGGTCCCTTTGCAGCAACCCATGTGGTTTTGGGGTACTGCTCAGGCTTCCAGTAGGAGCCATCAACATTCATTTTCCTTTCGAACCCAACACCCTCTTTCCTAGGGTTTCGGTTCAGAATCTGCTTTTTGAGGACATCGCACAGTGTCTGATGCCCTTTGAGACTTTTGTACATCCCTGTTTCAAGCAATGTCTTCAACCTAGCATTTTCATTAGCAATAGTAGTGGTATCCTCAGCAGAGGGGTTAGTTACCACATCAACAGTTCAAGACATTGCAACAGTAGCAGCAGTAGAACATTCAGCAATAGAAGTAGTGTTATCACGCTCAAGGCATTTTAGACATGGTGGTTCAAATCCTTCCTGAGCGGGACTGATCTGTTGAGCGCGAAGTGACTCATTCTCTTTTTGAAGATCTTCATGAGCCGCTCTCAATTTCTCAAGCTCTTGCTTCCTTTGAAGATAATCATAGGAAAGCTTTTCATGAGTGGTTGAGAGCGTTTCATGACGACTTTGAAGTTCCTGGTACTTAACATGAAGATTTTTTATGTCTTCAATTAAGGACTAAGAACGGGTCATTTCCGCGTCCAACAGGTCATCGCTTTTGTCTAACAGTTTTTAAGTATGTTCCATAGCTTTTTGTTGTTCAGTTGCAATTTTAAGGTTTGGATTCACAATCAGAGTCATCTTCACTTGATGTTTGAAAGTAAGCATCGCGTGATTTTACCTTGGCACCACGTGCCATGAAGCAGTAGGTGGGAGCAGAGTCGTCCTTGTCATTAGCATCAGCGTTGGTGACGGGGCCATTGTCTTTAGTGTTGAAGATGGACTTGGCAACGTAGGCTGTAGCTAGAGCCAGACTTGCAACGCCAGGTGTTGGTGTCAAAACCGGCGGATCTCGGGTAGGGGGTCCCGAACTGTGCATCTAAGGCGGATGGTAACAGGAGGCGGGGGACACAATGTTTACCCAGGTTCGGGCCCTCTCAATGGAGGTAATACCCTACTTCCTGCTTGATTGATCTTGATGATATGAGTATTACAAGAGTTGATCTACCACGAGATCGTAGAGGCTAAACCCTAGAAGCTAGCCTATGATTATGATTGTTCTTGTCCTACGGACTAAAACCCCCGGTTTATATAGACACCGGAGGGGGCTAGGGTTACACAGAGTCGGTTACAAGGGAGGAGATCTACATATCCGAATTGCCAAGCTTTCCTTCCACGCAAAGGAGAGTCCCATCCGGACACGGGACGAAATCTTCAATCTTGTATCTTCATAGTCCAACAGTCCGGCCAAAGTACATAGTCCGGCTGTCCGAGGACCCCCTAATCCAGGACTCCCTCAGTAGCCCCCGAACCAGGCTTCAATGACGATGAGTCCGGCGCGCAAATTATCCTCGACATTGCAAGGCGGGTTCTTCTCCGAATTCTGAGTACCTGTCGAGTAGTGTCCGGCTTCCCATAAATGTTGCACTCCTTGGCTTCCACGCCTAATAATGGCTATCTTCCACGTGTCGAGCGAATGCGAGAAGTCGGGGCATTTTTACACTTGCCACCCTAACCATGTGAGTAAATCGTCTATTTAAGGGGCCAGGGATCCTCATATCTAGGTCACACCATCCTCCCTCAGCGAGTATCCATCGGAGCGCGCCTGAAAAAATCCATCCCATCATGGCCGGCCATCGCAACTCCTCTTCTCGCTCCCGTAGCCCTAAGCTAGGCAATTGGAAGAAGTGTTCCGTCTCCCACAGACAGTTAGTAGAGTTACAGACCCAGGGGTTTCTCCCTCCTGCGTATATGGTCCCCGTCCGAGCCGGACTAGCCACTTACAATGGCGGGGAGCAAGCGGAGAGCTTTCCCAATCCATCTATGGGGGAGCGGGTATGCCTTGTCCCTTACTTACTAAGGGGACTTGGATTTCCAATCCATCCGTTCCTCCGCGGGCTCCTGGAGTTCTACGGCCTCCAGCTGCATAATTTTACTCCCGCCTCCATATTACACATCGCTGTCTATGTCGCCCTTTGTGAGCTGTTTTTGGGCTGCGAAGCTCATTTCGAGCTATGGAAGAGGCTATTCTGCCTCGTACCCCGTACATAGGAGGGGTCATTATATCAAGTGGGCGGAGCCGAGATATGGCGCCTCGCCGGGACCGGATACCTGTCCGGTACTCCGAAGAAGACATCCGAAGACTGGCCTTCGGAGTGGTTTTATATGGAGGACGTCCCCCTTCCGGACCCTGTTCGGATGGGCCTTCCTGAGTTTAATAACGCCCCTTTGAAGAAACGCCGCAGCTGGCGCCCTCGGAGCCCCCAGGAGGAAGACAACAGAGAGGTCCTTTACCTGATGGGCTGGATACAAACGCTGGCCAAATCAGGATTGACAATAATCGAGGTTATGTCAATATGTATAATGCGGGGGGGGGGGGGTGCAGCCACTTCAATATCGGGGACAACCCATGTGGCACTTCAATGGAGAAGACGATGCCACCCGCTGTGGTTGTAAAGGTCCGGACTCCGTCGCTGCTCTAGCGAAAATAATGTCCGATTTATATAAAGGAGAGGAAGAGGAGTTCATCCGCATCAAGCCACGGGATGGATTCTCCATGTACAACCCCCCAAACTGGGTGAGCTGCTACTTTTTACTCCAGACCTTCCCGCATTCTTTGTCATAAATATTTACCTTGCTATTTCATAGCAGGAACTGCGAAAAGCTGTGAGGGAGGTCCACAGCCCATCTCCACAACCAGAGGACCCTGACCGGGCCCTCGACCCCGGACTCGAAGAAGATCCTGACACATTTGTGGAGCTCATCGACAGGACGTTCTATCAGTTAAGCTGCGACGGTGTCTTGGTGGCCATCATAGCCGATTATCCCGGACTGCTCCCTGCATCGCATGTAAGTAAAACCGGAGTCCCAACTTCTGAGAAGGATTCCGTTTTTTGCACTTCACCTACCTCACACATTTGGTGTCTTACAGGGAAGGCCCTCGGGACGCCATGCCGAACCCGCAGTGACTCACCAACAAGGGGCACCGAAACCGGGTAGGCTTAAAAGGAAGGCGGTCAGGACTGAGACGCCGTCGCAGAGGTATGGAAAAGGACCCTGCTCCGTGGTTATCGTCTTTAAAATATAATAACGTCCATGGTTCCTGGCAGAAAAAATGCTCGCCGGACTATATCCGGAGAGCCTGCCGGCCACGCCTCCACCAGCCGGGCTCCAGAGCCGGACTTAGAGGCAGACGCTAACGTGGGGCCAACACCGGATGCTCCTCCTACAGAGGATGCGGATAGGCTGTCCGCTACGAATTACGAAGTGGAGAGTGCCATGAATCACCGGCGTCGCCGGGCCGTACTCCGCGACGCTTGTTTCTCTCAAGAGGCGTTCGGTGCCTTCAACTCAGGAGACGCGTACATTCAAGCTGCTCAAAATGGTCTTGCCAGAGCCACGGACCAGTATGTAAAGGATATACGGGTAAGAATATCTGATAATTATGTATATCAGTAGCACGTGAGACTTGAAACAGTTGACACAACTGATTTAAGGATCATTATTTGTGTAGGTTCTTACGGAGAAGAATACCCAGTTGTCTCAAGAGCTGGAGGAGTGAAAAGCCCAGCTACGGGCCGCAATTGCCGCAATGAAGGAGTCCGAGAAGGCCCCATCTGGTAACACTTGTTTCTATCGAAAAGAATGACATGTACCGGTTAGTATGCGGCATGTATGCAAATCTAACAATAGATTCTGCAGATGATCCCGAAATGAATCCGGAGGTCGTGCGAGGGGATGAGCAACATGCTCAACGACAGTTAAAGGCTGGCGAGTGCGTGCTTAAGCAGGTTAGGCGGGAGAAAAACGATCTCCAAGATGCCAATATCCGGCTGAGTGTTGAACTGAAAGATGTTCGGGCCCAGCTTGCTGACTCCGTAAAGGAGAATAAGAGGCTTTGACGCAGCATTTTTAGTAAGTGCTTAAACGAACTTTTATAGAGTTCGGCGAAGAAACCGGCTAACAGAGTTATATCTGTAGGTATGCTGACGGGTCGTCCCGCAGAAGAGATGCATGAGTCTGCAGGTGATCTTCTGCCCGAGCTCTCACAACTGCACGAACAAGTTTGGCAGGTGATGCAGGGCATTTCCCAGGCCTTGTGGCCATCCGCCTCCCTGCCAGGAGGCATGGGGGAGCTCGTAGAGATGCTCTCGGGAGCACGGCGGCGCTTCCGATTATGGAAGATATCTGCCTGCCGACAAGGTGCGAGGGAAGCTTGGGCCATGGTGAAGACTTGATATACCAAGGCTGACCCGAACCATATGGCCGAAGTCGGACCTGTGGGGTCTGATGGGAAAGAAATCCCCGTCAGTTTGGTGTATGACCAGGTGAAATTAGCCGCAAAGTATTCCCAACAGGATTGTAGGCTAGACAGCCTGTTGGATGGTATAGAAGAAGAATTTAGTCAGTCTAAGTGACTGTGTACTTCAATTGACATATATTGTCACTAGCCGGATTGTAAATCATTTGTCATGGCGGACCTTTTCGCTTCGACCTCCGGACCCGACAGTCCGAAGTGTATCCGAATACCCGCTCAGTTATGTAAAAACCGGGGTACGCGTGGAAACCAGGCATAGGGGTCATAAGTGCTTGAACAGACAAGTACCCAACTAGCTATGTTATATTACATGGATAGTAAGAAACATCTTCCAGGGAGAATAGTTTCGTTAAGGGTTCCTTTCCCTGGGTACGCATGCATTAATGTGCATGTCCGAACTGCGAAAGGAGACGCAGGATATAAACATCTCGGGGCATGTTTTACAATAAATAAAAGTCATCTTTTGTTCACCGACCGAATATTCCCTTAAGAACGCTAGCTTTCGGCTTCACCCAGTCTGAGGTACACATCCAGCTGACCCGGCAGTAACAATCGCAGAGGTGCTCCCCTTATGCCCTAGCCGAATTAACGGGAACGTAGGGCATAAACACAAGAGCCAGGCAACCCATCTTGGCCAAAACTTAAGTCATATCGATGCATATAATGGCGAAGAAAAGGTACATGTGGAAAAGTAACACATGTGCGGGGGGCATAAAGCCCGAAACATAATTATATTAAGCTTCTGTATAAGAAGCCCCCAGGTATAATGAGCACGCCTAGCGTGTCAAGATTGTGTAGTCAAGACACATTTTAACCTTTTAAGGCTGTGAAGAAAAAGGGAAGAAAGAAAGAAAAGACAAATAACGGATATATAAAAAATTGACGGAGGTAAGGAGACGAACACATAGTTCGGAACTAGGCGTAGAACCTTCGGAGTCTGGCTGCGTTCCATGGGTTTGGCTCGAGTTGATTGTCCGATGCATCCCGCAGATGGTACGCTCCACCGGTTAGAACTTGGTCGATAACGAAGGGACCTTCCCATTTGGGCTTGAGTTTGTTCTTTTTCTTCTCTGGTAGGCGTAGAACTAGTTCGCCAACATTATAAGTTTTGGCCCGTACTTCTCTGCTTTGATACCGTCGAGCCTATTGCTGATAGAATGCGGAGCGGGCTTTTGCCACGTCACGCTCCTCCTCCAGGGCGTCAAAACTGTCCTGCCGATCAAGCTCGGCTTCTTTCTCTTCGTACATGCGCACTCGAGGTGAGTCATGAATGATGCCGTAGGGCAGTACCGCCTCTGTGTCGTACACCATGAAAAACGGTGTGTATCCGGTAGTGCGATTCGGCGTGGTCCGCAGCCCCCATAGTACGGAGTCGAGCTCCTCTACCCAGTGTGTGTCTGATTCCTTCAAGGATCGCACTAATCTGGGTTTAATGCCGCTCATGATAAGACCATTTGCCCGTTCGACCTGACCGTTTGTTTGGGGGTGATAGACAGAGGCATAATCGAGCTTAATGCACATGTTGTTGCACCAAGTTTTTACCTTGTCGGCTGTAAAGTTCGAGCCGTTATCGGTGATGATGCTGTGGGGGACGCCGTAACGGTGTACAACCCCGGATATGAAGTCTATCACTGGTCCGGATTTGGCCGTTTTAACTGGTTTGGCTTCTATCCATTTGGTGAATTTATCCACCATGACCAATAGGTATTTTTTCTTATGGCTTCCCCCTTTAAGGGGTCCGACCATATCAAGCCCCCAGACCGCAAAGGGCCAAGTAATGGGGATTGTTTGGAGAGCGGTAGGTGGCATATGGCTTTGGTTTGCAAAAAGCTGGCAACCGACGCAACGTTGAACGAGGTCCTGTGCGTCTGCTCGGGCCGTCGGCCAGTAAAAACCTGTGCGGAAGGCCTTGCTTACAAGGGCCCGGGCTGCGGCGTGGTGGCCGCCAAGTCCAGCATGAATTTCTGCCAAAAGTTGCCGTCCTTCCTCTTCGGAGATGCACCATTGAAGTACTCCGGTAGCGCTTTTCTTATAAAGCTCTCCCTCGTGGACCTTGTAGGCTTTAGACCGCCGCACAATGCAACGTGCCTCGTTTGGGTCCTCAGGGAGTTCTTGCCTAGTTAGGTAGGCCAAGAAGGGTTCTGTCCACGGGGCGATGACAGCCATAATCACGTGGGCCGAAGGCGTTATTTCGGTGGCAGAGCCTCCGGTTACGTCAGAGTGTTCGGTATCTGGTGTTGTGGCTGGGTCCGGACTGTTGTTGCCGGCCTCTCCTTCCCATACCACGGATGGCTTAAATAGCCTTTCCAAGAAGATATTAGGTGGGACAGGGTCGCGCTTAGCGCCGATGCGGGCGAGGATATCCGCCACTTGATTGTTTTCTCGGACCATAGGGTGGAATTAAAGCCCCTCGAACCGGGCTGACATTTTGAGGACAGCGTTGCGGTAAGCCGCCATTTTCGGATCCTTGGCGTCGAAGTCTCCATTTATTTGAGATATTGCGAGGTTCGAATCCCCACGCACCTCCAAGCGTTGAATGCCCATGGAGACTGCCATCCGGAGACCATGTAACAGGGCCTCATATTCTGCTGCGTTGTTGGAGTCTGTGTATAGTATTTGGAGGACGTATTGGACTGTATCTCCGGTGGGGGATGTCAGGACGACACCAGCCCCCAGACCAGCCAGCATTTTAGAGCCGTCAAAGTGCATGATCCAATTGGAGTACGCACCGTACTCTTTAGGGAGTTCGGCTTCTGTCCATTCGGCGGCGAAATCAGCCAGTACTTGTGACTTAATGGCTCGCCGTGGTTTGTATATTATGTCAAACGGGAGGAGCTCAATAGCCCATTTAGCAATCCGGCCCGTGGCATCGCGGTTGTTTATTATGTCGTTGAGTGGTACTTCAGAGGCCACCGTAATTGAACACTCTTGAAAGTAGTGTCGTAGTTTCCGGGATGCCATGAAGACCGCGTATGCTATCTTTTGATAATGTGGGTACCGTGATTTGCATGGAGTGAGGACAGTGGATACATAGTATACCGGCTTTTGAAGCGGGAACTTATGTCCGTCCGTCTCTCGTTCGACGACGAGCACTGCGCTTACAACTTGGTGTGTTGCCGCTATATATAACAGCATTGGTTCGCCGACATTTGGCGCGGCCAAGATTGGGTTGGTGGCCAAAACGGCTTTTATTTCTTCCAATCCGGCCGTGGCCGCATCCGTCCACTCGAAGTGTTCGGTGCGTCGAAGAAGGCGATAAAGGGGTAGTGCCTTTTCTCCTAATCAGGAGATAAAGCGGCTTAAGGCAGTCACGCATCCAGTTAATTTCTGGATTTGCTTGAGGTCTGTTGGGATAGCCAACTGTGACAGAGCTCGGATTTTAGCCGGATTTGCTTCAATTCCTCTATTGGAGACGATGAAGCCCAAGAGCTTTCCGGCGGGCACGCCGAAAACGCATTTTTCCGGATTGAGCTTGATGTCGTATGTTCGGAGATTGTCGAACGTGAGCCTCAAGTCGTCTATTAAGGATTCGACGTGTCTGGTTTTAATGACCACATCGTCTACGTATGCCTCCACTGTTTTGCCGATCTGTGTTTCCAGGCATGTCTGAATCATGCGTTGATAGGTTGCACCGGCGTTTTTGAGCCCGAAAGGCATGGTGTTAAAACAGAAGGGGCCGTATGGGGTGATAAATGCCGTTGCGGCTTGATCGGACTCCGCCATCTTAATTTGATGGTATCCGGAGTATGCGTCGAGGAAACACAATGAGTCGTGTCCTGCGGTAGCGTCGATAATTTGGTCGATGCGGGGGAGGGGGAAGGGATCCTTGGGGCAAGCCTTGTTAAGGTCCTTGAAATCGACACATAGGCGCCAGGATTTGTCCTTCTTTGGTACCATCACCAGGTTTGCTAGCCAGTCCGGATGTTTTATTTCGGATGAATCCGGCCTCAAGTAACTTGGCTAGCTCTTCTCCCATGGCTTGTCGCTTAGGCTCAGAGAAACGCCGAAGAGTCTGCTTGACTGGCTTGAACCCCTTTAGAATGTTAAGGCTGTGCTCGGCCAGCCTGCGTGGGATTCCTGGCATGTCTGAAGGATGCCAGGCGAATATGTCCCAATTCTCGCGCAAGAACTCCCGCAGTGCGGCGTCTGTTGTGGGGTTCAGCTGTGCCCTGATGGATGCTGTTTTTGTAGGGTCCGTTGGGTGGACCTGGAATTTGACTATTTCGTCCGCTGGTTTAAAAGAGGTGGACTTGGGTCTTTTGTCGAGTATCACGTCGTCCCTGTCCACTGTGGAGCGCAGCGCAGTTAGTTCTTCGGCCGTGCGGCGGTTTTATTTTCGGCGCGGAGTGCTATGTCCGGATCACTAGCTAGAGTGATGATTCCATTGGGCCCGGGCATTTTGAGCTTCATGTACCCGTAATGGGGTATAGCTTGGAAGATCGTGAATGCCTCCCGCCCTAAAAGGGTGTGGTATCCGCTACTGAACGGGGCCACTTGGAATGTGATTTCTTCGGACCTATAATTCTCCGGCGTGCCGAATACCACATCTAGTGTGATTTTTCCCGCACATCGTGCCTCCCGACTAGGGATGATTCCTCTGAAGGTCGTGCTGCTTTGCTTAATGTGGATCTTGTCTATTTCCATTTTGTTAAGAGTCTCCTCGTAGATGAGGTTTAATCTGCTGCCACCGTCCATGAGCACTTTAGTAAGCCGGAAGCCGTCCACAATTGGACTAAGGGCCAAGGCGGCTGGTGCTCGGGTTGTTCGGAGTTGAGGTTCGTCACTAGCATTGAAGGTTATAGCCATGTCGTTCCATGGATTTATTACTGCGACGTGGCAGACTTCGGGAAGGCTGCGGAGTGCTCGCTTGCGCCTATTGTTTGAGGAGAAGGTCTCGAAGACTGTCAATACTGTATTGTTATTTTCCACGGGATGGTGCTCTGCGGTATTGTTGATGAGGAGATCCTCACCGCTCTTGGCCACCTGCCGGAGTATCCAACATGCTCTAAGGCTGTGTGTTGGCATGGTACCCGGTGTGCTGTGAATTTTGCATGGCCCATTGAGCCATCCCTCCAATATAGTTCCACACCCTGTAGTAGGCTTTGGTTTCTTTGTGATTGGATCGGGTGACTTACGAGAGTACACCCTTTTAGTTCGGACGGGGGTCTAGTGAGAGCCGGGGGATCCCAGAATTTTGCTTGGGTTTTCCAGGCGCTTTCCATCGCACAGTACTTCTGTACTATGGACGCCAAGTCAGCGAAGTGTGCTATGTCACGGTGACTTAAGGCGTTGAGAATTCCCTTGTCCGTGCAATTTTTGCAAAAAGAATGAAATTGCATCTTCCTCGCGACAGTCCTTGACCTTGTTCATTACAAGGAGGAATCTGGCCCAATAGTGATGTACTGTCTCTTGGGGCTCTTGTCTAATGTGGGAAAGATCACTTATGTCTGGGTGGGTGGGTAGATTTAGGTCCAAACCCTGACCCGATCTGGAACCCAGGGGCGGAGGAGTTTCCGAGCTTGGAAGTTCGGGCTCCGGGATGTTGCCCAATAGTTCTGGCCCCATGCCTGATTCTAAGTTCGAAGCTTGGGCCATGTCCTCCCGTAGACGGGTATCCGGCTCGGAGAGCTCGGGAATCCGGACATAGTTCATCCTCAAAATAGAGGAAGAATCGCTACATTGCTCCTCCACCACCGCTATCTGATGGGTGACCGGCGGAGAGTTAATCTCCCTTTGGTCGGGTTTGAGCCCGATCCGATCATAGTCCGTAGCGACTCCCAGGGCGGCGATGCGATCCAAGAGCTCGTTCAAAGAAGAGAGCTCCATTGGGTCCATCTGCTCGGCGAATTCCGAGCCGACGTGGAGGCTGTTTTTGATGACCTGAGAAGTCATCGTCGGCGCGACGGCCGAACGGGCGGTCATGACGAAGCCGCCTAGTCGGAGAGTTTGGCCTGCAGCCAGGGCTCCCCCAGAGGTAATGCTGTCCTTGACGACAAGGCGAGCCATCAAGCCTTATCGTGACGGCACAGTGGAACTCTCAACGAGAGCACCAATGTCGGTGTCAAAACCGGCGGATCTCGGGTAGGGGGTCCCGAACTGTGCGTCTAAGGCGGATGGTAACAGGAGGCGGGGGACACAATGTTTACCCAGGTTCGGGCCCTCTCGATGGAGGTAATACCCTACTTCCTGCTTGATTGATCTTGATGATATGAGTATTACAAGAGTTGATCTACCACGAGATCGTAGAGGCTAAACCCTAGAAGCTAGCCTATGATTATGATTGTTCTTGTCCTACGGACTAAACCCCCGGTTTATATAGACACCGGAGGGGGATAGGGTTACACAGAGTCGGTTACAAGGGAGGAGATCTACATATCCGAATTGCCAAGCTTGCCTTCCACGCAAAGGAGAGTCCCATCCGGACACGGGACGAAGTCTTCAATCTTGTATCTTCATAGTCCAACAGTCCAGCCAAAGTACATAGTCCGGCTGTCCGAGGACCCCCTAATCCAGGACTCCCTCACCAGGGTCGGACTCCTCCTCAGACTCCACCTCCGCCTCCTCAGAAGCAGACTCCTCCTTTGAATCCATCTCCTTGCCAACAAAAGCACGAGCCTTGCCAGATGAGCTCTTCTTATGAGATGAAGACTTGGATGAGGACTTGGAAGAAGACTTTGAGGATTTCTTCTTCTTGTCACCAGAATCATATTCCTTGCTCTTCTTCTTCTTCTTCTTGTTCTCATTGTCCCACTGTGGACACTCAGAGATGTAGTGTCCAGGTTTCTTGCACTTGTGACATGTTCTCTTCTTGTAGTCATGAGTGGAAGATTCATCATTTCTTGAGCTGGATCGTGAAGACTTTCTGAAGCCCTTCTTCTTAGTGAACTTCTGGAACTTCTTCACAAGCATAGCAAGCTCCTTTCCAATGTCTTCAGGATCACCAGAACTGCAGTCAGATTCTTCTTCAGATGAGGAAACAACTTTTGCCTTCAAAGCATGAGTTCGGCCATAGTTGGGGCCATAGATATCTCTTTTCTCAGATAGCTGGAACTCATGTGTGTTGAGCCTCTCAAGTATGTCAGACGGATCGAGTGTATTGAAGTCAGGACGTTCTTGTATCATCAGGGCAAGGGTGTCGAGCGAGCTATCAAGTGATCTCAGCAGTGTCTTGACGATTTCATGCTTGGTGATCTCGGTGGCGCCGAGAGCACGAAGCTCATTTGTGATGTCAGTGAGGCGATCAAACGTGAGCTGGACATTCTCATTGTCGTTTCTCTTGAAGCGGTTGAAGAGGTTGCGAAGAACACTGATCCTTTGATCTCGCTGGGTTGAGACGCCTTCGTTGACCTTGGAGAGCCAGTCCCAGACTAGCTTCGACGTTTCCAGAGCACTCACACGGCCATACCGTCCTTTGGTCAGATGACCATAGATGATGTTCTTGGCAGTAGAATCCAGTTGAATGAACTTCTTGACATCAGCAGGGGTGACACCTTCACCAGTCTTGGGGACACCATTCTTGACGACATACCAGAGGTCGACATCAATGGCTTCAAGATGCATGCACATCTTATTCTTCCAGTAGGGATATTCAGTTCCATCGAAGACGGGGCAAGCAGCGGAGACTTTGATTATCCCTGCAGTCGACATAGCTAAAACTCCAGGTGGTTAAACCGAATCACACAGAACAAGGGAGTACCTTGCTCTGATACCAATTGAAAGTGCTAGTTATCGACTAGAGGGGGGGTGAATAGACGATTTTTATGAAAGTCTTCAAAACATGAGAGTTTCGAAGACAAACAATAGAAATGAACCTATTGATATGCAGCAGAAGGTAGACTACACTAAGCAAGCCATAGTCAAGTATTCAATGAAGTGAAAGCACGAAGACTAATAGCAGCTAGGTAGTAAAGATCGGGATGGAAGACAGTATGAAGCCAAACAATGATAGTAGTCACACAGTGAAGTCAAACAGGTAGTGCAAGCAGGCAATGACTTCACGAAGACAAACTGTAAGTAAAGAGAGGGAGAGGATAGAACCAGTCACTTGGTGAGGACAAGGATTTGTTGGACCAGTTCCAGTTGTTGTGACAACTGTACGTCTGGTTAGGGAGGCTGAGATTCAGAAGACCGTGTCTTCACCTTATTCCCCTTGAGCTAAGGACACCCAGTCCTCGCCCAATCACTCTGGTAAGTCTTCAAGGTAGACTTCCAAACCTTCACAGACTTCGTTCACCGGCGATCCACAATGACTCTTGGATGCTCAGAACGCGACGCCTAACCGGCTGGAGGATTCACAGTCCTCAAGTGTAACAAGTCTTCAGGTCACGCGAACAGAAAGACTTCAGTGATGCCTAACACTCTTTTGGCTCTGGGTGTTTGGGCTTTGTCCTCGCAAGGATTTCTCTCTCTCAAAAGCTTCGGAGGTGGGTTGCTCTCAAACGACAAAAGCCGTGCACTAACTCTGAGCAGCCACCAATTTATGGTGTAGGGGTGGGCTATTTATAGCCACTAGGCAACCCGACCTGATTTGTCCGAAATGACCTTGGGTCACTAAGGAACTGACACGTGTTCCAATGGTTAGATTTCAAACACACGCGACAACTTTACTTGGGCTACAAGTAAAGCTGACTCATCCAGCTCTGGATAAGGTTTGCTCTCATTGTCTTTGCTCAAAGACATAGGATTTGGTTGAGCATCACTTCAATCACTCTGACTTTGTTCACTGGGACCCCACTTAACAGTACGGTGGTTCCTATGACTCAACAAAGAAGAAAAGGAAACAACGAAACAACTAAGTCTTCACGGTCCATAGTCCTCACGCAATGTCTTCTCTTGTCATAGTCTTCAATGTGAATATCTTCACATACCACCATTGTCTTCAATGTCTTCATACATTTTTAGGGGTCATCTCTGGTAGGTAAACCGAATCAATGCGGAACTACTACCTGTGTTATCCTGCAATTCTCACAAACACATTAGTCCCTCAACCAGGTTTGTCGTCAATACTCCAAAACCAACTAGGGGTGGCACTAGATGCACTTACAATTACGTGTACGCTTACGCGAGACTGGTTCTACCGACGTGCTTTGCACACAGGTGGCTGGCGGGTGTCTGTTTCTCCAACTTTAGTTGAATCGAGTGTGGCTACGCCCGGTCCTTGTGAAGGTTAAAAAAACACATACTTGATGAAAAATCGTTATGGTTTTGATGCGTAGGTAAGAACGGTTCTTGCTCAGCCCATAGCAGCCACGTAAAACTTGCAACAACAAAGTAGAGGACGTCTAACTTGTTTTTGCAGGGCATGTTGTGATGTGATATGGTCAAGACATGATGCTAAATTTTATTGTATGAGATGATCATGTTTTGTAACAGAGTTATCGGCAACTGGCAGGAGCCATATGGTTGTCGCTTTATTGTATGAAATGCAATCGCCATGTAATTGCTTTACTTTATCACTAAGCGGTAGCAATAGTCGTTGAAGCAATAGTTGGCGAGACGACAACGATGCTACCATGGAGATCAAGGTGTCGCGCCGGTGACGATGGTGATCATGACGGTGCTTTGGAGATGGAGATCAAAGGCACAAGATGATGATGGCCATATCATATCACTTATATTGATTGCATGTGATGTTTATCTTTTATGCATCTTATTTTGCTTAGTTCGACGGTAGCATTATAAGATGATCTCTCACTAAATTTCAAGGTACAAGTGTTCTCCCTGAGTATGCACCGTTGCGACAGTTCTTCGTGCTGAGACACCACGTGATGATCGGGTGTGATAAGCTCTACGTTCATATACAACGGGTGCAAGCCAGTTTTGCACGCAGAATACTCGGGTTAAACTTGACGAGCCTAGCATATGCAGATATGGCCTCGGAACACTGGAGACCGAAAGGTCGAGCGTGAATCATATAGTAGATATGATCAACATAGTGATGTTCACCATTGAAAACTACTCCATCTCACGTGATGATCGGACATGGTTTAGTTGATTTGGATCACGTGATCATTTAGATGACTAGAGGGATGTCTATCTAAGTGGGAGTTCTTAAGTAATATGATTAATTGAACTTTAGTTTATCATGAACTTAGTCCTGATAGTATTTGAATATCTATGTTGTAGATCAATAGCTCGCGTTTAGCTCCCTATTTTATTTTTGATATGTTCCTAGAGAAAACTAAGTTGAAAGATGTTAGTAGCAATGATGCGGATTGGATTCGTGATCTAAGGATTATCCTCATTGTTGCACAGAAGAATTATGTCCTTGATGCACCACTAGGTGACACACCGATTGCAAGAGCGAATGCAGACGTTATGAACGTTTGGCAAGCTCGATATGATGACTACTTGATAGTTTAGTGCATCATGCTTTACGGCTTAGAATCGGTGCTTCAAAGACGTTTTGAACGCCATGGAGCATATGAGATGTTCCAGGAGTTTAAATTATTATTTCAGACTCATGCCCATGTCGAAAGGTATGAGACCTTTGACAAGTACTTTGCCTACAAGATGGAGGAGAATAGCTCAGCTAGTGAGCATGTGCTCAGAATGTCTGAGTACTACAATCACTTGAATCAAGTGGGAGTTAATCTTCCAGATAAGATAGTGATTGACAGAGTTCTCTAGTCACTATCACCAAGTTACTAGAACTTCGTGATGAACTACAATATGCAAGGGATAACAGAAACGATTCCCAAGCTTTCGTGATGCTGAAATCGACGAAGGTAGAAATCAAGAAGAGCATCAAGTGTTGATGGTTGACAAGACCACTAGTTTCAAGAAAAGGGCAAAGGGAAGAAGGGGAACTTCAAGAAGAACGGCAAGCAAGTTGCTGCTCAAGTGAAGAAGCCCAAGTCTAGACCTAAGCCTGAGCTAAGTGCTTCTACTGCAAAGGGACTGGTCACTGGAAGCAGAACTGCCCCAAGTATTTGGCGGATAAGAAGGATGGCAAATTGAACAAAGGTATATTTGATATACATGATATTGATGTGTACTTTACTAGTGTTTATAGCAACCCCTCAGTATTTGATACTAGTTCAGTTGCTAAGATTAGTAACTCGAAACAGAAATTGCAGAATGAACAGAAACTAGTTAAGGGTGAAGTGACGATGTGTGTTGGAAGTGGTTCCAAGATTGATATGATCATCATCGCACACTCCCTATACTTTCGGGATTAGTGTTGAACCTAAATAAATGTTATTTGGTGTTTGTGTTGAGCATAAATATGATTTGATCATGTTTATTGCAATACGGTTATTCATTTAAAGTCAAAGAATAATTGTTATTCTGTTTACATGAATAAAACCTTCGATGGTCATACACCCAATGAAAATAGTTTGTTGGATCTCGATCGTAGTGATACACATATTCATAATATTGAAGCCAAAAGATGCAAAGTTAATAATGATAGTGCAACTTATTTGTGGCACTGCCGTTTAGGTCATATTGGTTTAAAGCGCATGAAGAAACTCCATGCTGATGGGCTTTTGGAATCATTTGATGCTTGCGAACCATGCCTCATGGGCAAGATGACTAAAACTCCGTTCTCCGGAACAATGGAGCGAGCTACTGACCTATTGGAAATAATACATACCGATGTATGCGGTCCGATGAGTGTTAAAACTCGTGGCGGGTATCGTTATTTTCTGACCTTCACAGATGATTTGAGCAGATATGGGTATATCTACTTAATGAAACACAAGTCTGAAACAGTTGAAAAGTTCAAAGATTTTCAGAGTGAAGTGGAGAATCATCGTAACAAGAAAATAAAGTTTCTACGATCTGATCGCAGAGGCAAATATTTGAGTTACGAGTTTGGCCTTCATTTAAAACAATGTGAAATAGTTTCACAACTCACGCCACCCAGAACACCACAGCATAATGGTGTTTCCGAACGTCATAACCGTACTTTATTGGATATAGTGCAATCTATGATGTCTTTTACCGATTTACCACTATCATTTTTGGGGTTATGCATTCGAGACAGCTACATTCATGTTAAATAGGGCACCATCTAAATCTGTTGCGATGACACCGTATGAACTATGGTTTGGCAAGAAACCTAAGCTGTCGTTTCTTAAGGTTTAGGGTTGCGATGCTTATGTGAAAAAGTTTCAACCTGATAAGCTCGAACCCAAATCAGAGAAATGCGTCTTCATAGGATACCCAAAGGAAACTGTTGGGTACACCTTCTATCACAGATCCGAAGGCAAGATATTTTGTTGCTAAGAATGGATCCTTTCTAGAGAAGGAGTTTCTCTTCAAAGAAGTGAGTGGGAGCAAACTAGAACTTGATGAGGTAATTGTACCTTCTCCCGAATTGGAAAGTAGTTCATCACAGAAATCAGTTCCAGTGATGCCTACACCAATTAGTTAATGATCATGATCATGAAACTTCAGATCAAGGTACTACCGAACCTCGTAGGTCAACCAGAGTACGTTCCGCACCAGAGTGGTACGGTAATCCGGTTCTGGAAGTCATGTTACTAGACCATGACGAACGTACGAACTATGAGGAAGCGATGATGAGCCTAGATTCCGCGAAATGGCTTGAGGCCATGAAATCTGAGATGGGATCCATATATGAGAACAAAGTATGGACTTTGGTTGACTTGCCCGGTGATTGGCAAGTCATTGAGAATAAATGGATTTTCAAGAGGAAGACGGACGCTGATAGTAGTGTTACTATCTACAAAGCTAGACTTGTCGAAAAAGGTTTTTGACAAAGTTCAAGGTGTTGACTACGATGAGATTTTCTCACTCGTAGCGATGCTTAAAGTCTGTCCGAATCATGTTAGCAATTGCCACATTTTATGAAATCTGGCAAATAGATGTCAAAACTGTCTTCCTTAATGGATTTATTAAAGAAGAGTTGTATATGATGCAACTAGAAGGATTTGTCGATCCTAAAAGTGCTAACAAAGTGTGCAAGCTCTAGTGATCCATTTATGGACTGGTGCAAGCCTCTCAGAGTTGGAATATACGCTTTGATAGTGTGATCAAAGCATATGGTTTTATACAGACTTGCGGTGAAGCCTATATTTACAAGAAAGTGAGTGGGAGCACTACAGCCTTTCTGATAAAGTATATGTGAGTGACATATTGTTGACCGGAAATGATGTAGAATTTTCTGGAAAGCATAAAGGAGTGTTTGAAAGAAGTTTTTCAAAGAAAGACCTCGATGAAGCTGCTTACATATTGAGCATCAAGATTTATAGAGATAGATCAAGACGCTTGATAAGTTTTTTCAATGAGTACATACCTTGACAAATTTTTGAAGTAGTTCAAAATGGAACAATCAAAGAAGGAGTTCTTACCTGTATTGCAAGGTGTGAAATTGAGTAAGACTCAAAGCCTGACCACGACAGAAGATAGAAAGAGTATGAAATTCATTCCCTATGCCTCAGCCATAGGTTCTATAAAGTATGCCATGCTGTGTACCAGATCTATTGTATACCCTATACTGAGTTTGGCAAGGGAGTACAATAGTGATCTAGGAGTAGATCACTGGACAGCGGTCAAAATTATCTTGCGTGTGCGTAGATTTTTTTTGAAATTACTACGTTCCCAAACAGTGATATCAGAGCAACGAGAGGGGAGAGTGTTGTCCACGTACCCTCGTAGACCGTAAGCGGAAGCGTTATGACAACGCGGTTGATGTAGTCGTACGTCTTCACGATCGGCCGATCCTAGTACCGAACGTACTGCACCTCCGTGATCTGCACACGTTCAGCTCGGTGACGTCCCACGAACTCACGATCCAGTAGAGCTTCGAGGGAGAGTTCTGTCAGCATGACGGCGTGATGACGGTGATGATGAAGTTACCGACGCAGGGCTTCACCTAAGCACCGCTACGATATGATCGAGGTGGAATATGGTGGAGGGGGCACCGCACATGGCTTGGAACAATCAACTTGTGTGTCCTAGGGTGCCCCCTTGCCCCCGTATATAAAGGAGCACGGGGGAGGCCGGCCGGCCCTTGGTGCGCCCCAAGGAGAGGAGGAATCCTCCTCCTAGTAGGAGTAGGATTCATCCTTTCCTAGTCCTACTAGGAAGGGGGGAGGGGGAAGGAAGGAGAGGGAAAGGAGAAGGAAAGGGGGGGCGCGCGTCCCCCTCCCTAGTCCAATTCAGACTCCCTATAGGGAGGGGGCGCGGCTGCCCCTTGTGGGCTGCCTCTCCTGTTCCCTATGGCCCATGAAGGCCCAATAGTCCCCCCGGGGGTTCCGATAACCCCCCGGCACTCCGATAAATATCCGGTGACCCCCGGAACTCATCCGGTGTCCGAATATAGTCGTCCAATATATCAGTCTTTATGTCTCAACCATTTCGAGACTCCTCGTCATGTCCGTGATCACATCCGGGACTCCGAACTATCTTCGGTACATCAAAACACATAAACTCATAATACCGATCGTCACCGAACGTTAAGCGTGCGGACCCTACGGGTTCGAGAACTATGTAGACATGACCGAGACACATCTCCGGTCAATAACCAATAACGGAACCTGGATGCTCATATTGGCTCCTACATATTCTACGAAGATCTTTATCGGTCAAATCGCATAACAACATACGTTGTTCCCTTTGTCATCGGTATGTTACTTGCCCGAGATTCGATCGTCGGTATCTCCATACCTAGTTCAATCTCGTTACCGGCAAGTCTCTTTACTCGTTCCGTAATGCATCATCCCGCAACTAACTCATTAGTTACATTGCTCGCAAGGCTTATAGTGATGTGCATTACCGAGAGGGCCCAGAGATACCTCTCCGATAATCGGAGTGACAAATCCTAATCTTGATCTATGCCAACTCAACAAGTACCATCGGAGACACCTGTAGAGCACCTTTATAATCACCCAGTTACGTTGTGATGTTTGGTAGCACACAAAGTGTTCCTCCTTTATTCGGGAGTTGCATAATCTCATAGTCATAGGAACATGTATAAGTCATGAAGAAAGCAATAGCAATATACTAAACAATCAAATGCTAAGCTAACGGAATGGTTCAAGTCAATCACATCATTCTATAATGATGTGATCCCGTTAATCAAATGACAACTCATGTCTATGGCTAGGAAACTTAACCATCTTTGATTCAACGAGCTAGTCAAGTAGAGGCATACTAGTGACACTCTGTTTGTCTATGTATTCACACATGTACTAAGTTTCCGGCTAATACAATTCTAGCATGAATAATAAGCATTTATCATGATATAAGGAAATATAAATAACAACTTTATTATTGCCTCTAGGGCATATTTCCTTCAAGAAGTACCCATTTTCTCAAGGATAACTGGATTCCCTCTACCCCTCCAGCTTTGCTTCGGCCCCTATCTCCTATCCCAGAGTCTGCCAAAGGTTCATTGCTTGATCGATGAGGATATTAGGTGTTGGAATGTGGATACTGTGAGAGCTTTCTTCACGGAGGAGGTAGCCAATGATATTCTCCAAATTCCAATAAACTTGGCGGGTGGACCGGACTTTGTGCGCTCGCCTTTCACTAGATTTGGTGAATACACTGTCTGTTCTGCTTATAACATGGCCAGGACGAGCCGTTTCTTGTCTGGCCGGAGTGGAAATGGTAGGGGGCAGCACTCCAGTTGGTCTTTGGAGGAAAATTTATGGAATATCAAGGCTCCAAACAAGATGAAAGTGATGCTCTGGCGGTTTGCTCATGATTGCCTACCCTCGGGAGAGCAACTTCTCCGCCGCTAGGTGCCGACGAGGACTGACTATTACTCCTGTGGCCGATCGGAAGGCATTGAGCATGCTTTGCTTTTTTGTGGACATGCCCGTGCTATCTGGGAGGAGATCAAGGGTGCGTTTGGGATCAAGCTGTATCGCTCTTCCTTTACATCTCCAAAGCAATGGCTGTTCAACTTCCTATCCTATGGATCTGATCGAGATGTCTCTATCCTGACTGTCACTCTATGGCACATTTGGGAGGCTCGGAATTCTGCTCCTAATGAACCTGTTGCTCCTCTCCTGAAGCATACAGCTGCGAGGGCGCGTGCTTATATTGATTTGATTTTCCAGCATCTTTTCAAAACTCATCCTGCTGCTAGACGTGAGACCCCTGCTTCTAGCTCTCATTGGTCTCCGCCACCACATGATACTTTGCTGGTGTCTAGATGCAGCTGTTTCGCTGGACCGGGGCTCTTCGACAATAGGCATGGTGATTCAGGACCATACCGGCCAGTGTGTTGCTGCTGCTTCAGAACCCTTGTCGGGTGTTTCATCCTCGGAAGTGGCAGAGGCGATGGCTCTTCGTCGTGCGGCTACTTTGGCTCGCCAAGAGACTATATATGCATGTGATCTTCCAATCCGATTGCCTCTCGGTGGTGCAAAGGTTGCACTCTTCTGCACGAGACCGCTCCATTGTGGGTTATATAATCGCTGATATCAAGTTGGCGTGTGGGGCTCCGTCTTCTGTGACTTTCAAGCATGTTCATCGGCAATCTAATGTTTTAGCTAGATCTAGTATGAACTCAGTGAGTCTTTGTATTTTCCATTCTGCTCCGGATTGTATCCGGGAGACTCTGTGTAACTTAGTTGCTTGATCAATAAAGGCCGACGTTCTCTCTAAAAAAAGGTGGCAAGTTTAACGGGCAAACATGGCAATTTTCACAAAATTTGACGTTCAAAACTAAGACAATAAACAACAAAAGAAAAGAGCAGTTGTTGGATAATTGAAAAAGGGAACTTATGACCCGTTGACGCGAAATGGTAGACATCCCTTGCACGTGACGGAGAAAAACAGAACTCGTGGACGGCGGAGATTGACCGGAATGCATCCGCACCACACCCCACTTCCGTTCCGGGATGCCTCCTCCCACTGTTTTTGTCGCCTCCGCTCCGGCCGCCCATCGCCAGCAGCACCACCCGCCCTCTCCCTCCCATTGGGTCACCCACCAGCGCCTCCGGCATGGAGCTCCGCCTCTGCCTCCACCTCCACCTCCACCCGCACGCCCGGCCCGCTTCCGCCCCGACGCCGCCTCCATGCCCCGCGGCCGTGCTGCTTCCCGCGTCCCGCCCCGTCCGCCGCCTGCGGATTGGTAAAGGACTGCTCCTGTTGCTCCAGGCCAATCGCCTCTAATCCCTTCGTTTTGGCGCCCCTGGAGCTGCGTATTTGCCGGAGCTCCAGTCCGATTGTCTGTAAATTCTTATCCGCTGCTGCTGCTGTACTGAGGCCTTCCTGTTTTTTGGGGTCAACGGTGGCCAGGTGGGAGCTGCGGGGTTGCTCAGCGGCGGAGCACGAGGCGTTCGCATTCAGCCATCTGCGGTGCCGAACCGGACGGCGCGCAGGTACGTGGATTTTGGATGACACGCCTGTGTGATGTGAGCTCTTTTGGCTGACGGAGGGTTCTGTTTCGCCAGGGCGGGGAGGCTGTCAAGGAGAGGAGCGTCTCGGTGATCCTCTTGTCCGGAGGGCAAGGGAAGAGAATGGGGGTATTTCTCTTATCTCATCATCATGCTCCAAACTTAGCTTCCACGAAGTGGCTGTTGTTCTCAAGTGTATTATGTCCTTGACAGTGTTCTGTGTATTGCTCCGGGTCATGTTCATTACATTAGTGTGACAATTCTGGTGGGAAATGCCATAGCTGTCCTTCTATTGCTGATATGCACTCTGATGGTGTATCTATACGACTTTTTCGTGCTATAAGTGAAGATAAATGCAGTGTACAAGAGATTTTGTATATTTCTTGAACATTAGGAGTAGTGTTAAACAAAATGAACAGGCATCAGTGCAATGCTTGATGATATCAATTTTAGATACGCTGTGAGTTATGCTGCTTCTGAATAGTTTTACTATTTCGCAGTGAACTAGCGAATCATTTCAGTGGATGATGAATGTACCTAAATTTCTCTCCATCTTTTGTAACAGGCCAATATGCCTAAGCAGTATCTACCATTACTGGGAGTACCGATTGCACTGCACAGGTTCATTTCCTTAGCTTAGAACTCAATAGTTCCCTGATTTGGCAATGTCATTATGTCCCGCAGACATGAAATACTTACATTTCTGTCCCACAGTTTAAGGACATTCTGTGGAATGAAGGAAGTGAAAGAAGTCGTGGTGGTGTGTGATCCATCCTACAAAAATGTATTTGAAGGTTCGTCTGGATCCATCCTATACTCATTGTCTTTACTATTCTTTTATCTACCTAGCATCTACGCCTTATTAAAATTAAGTTCTGTGACTACATTTGAAGAATGATACAGTACAGCCTCCGAGTAAGATGTTCATCAATTAACTGTTTCTACAGGTTCTGTTGAAAACTTGCAAATACCTATTAAATTTACAACCCCGGGAAAAGAGAGACAAGACTCTGTTTTTAATGGACTTCAGGTTAGTGTTAGCCTACTTGTTAGGTTGCTTGCTTTTGTACAGCCACACAGTATCTTCAGAATTTGTAAATCTTGCGAACAAAAAAATTTGTCCGCAGGAAATTGATGGAGATTCAGAGCTTGTTTGTGTCCATGATTCTGCAAGACCCTTGGTATCCTCTGAAGATGTGAAAAAGGTTACCTTCTATGATCTAGCCTGAATTATCCATCATATCGTGTCTTGTAAGATGTTCTTGAATCTGTTTTTTTTCTATAAAGGGAATTCTTGCACAATCATCAACTAACAGAAAACTCTCCCTTCGAAGTTACAAATGATATTTTTGAAATTATACTACATGCATGATAAATTATCTGGCTTTGAACTTACTTAATCCTGATGCTTTGGTATTTCACAGTAACTTTGTAAAGAGAAAAAAGTAATATTTGTAAAATCTTGCAGGCTGCTCAAGGAATAATATTGGTTTTGATTTCACTGACTAGGTCTTAGAAGATGCTGCGGTGCATGGAGCAGCTGTTCTTGGTGTTCCTGTCAAAGCTACTATAAAGGAGGTGACTGTTTATACATCCCGATATTCATCAATAAGATGAGCTTGCAAAGATCCTTGGTCAACTTCGAGATATCTAATAATAATAATGCATAAATGACAACGGAATTCTGGCTGTGCAACCATAATCCTCTCCCCCCTTCTGTCTCCAGGCCAATAGCGACTCGTTTGTCGTAAAAACTCTTGATAGGAAAACCCTCTGGGAAATGCAAACTCCACAGGTAGTATTGCCTCTGTAACAAGAACATTTCATGATTTGTGTTTCCATTTCCATTTTTTATGTGGGCAGAACAGATATGACTAGGAAATGTATACTGATTGTAGGTGATGAAACCCAATTTGCTCAGGGATGGTTTCGAGCTTGTTAAACGGTTAGCCGATCACAGCATATAGTCCACTGATACACTAATTCCCATCTCTCCTTGCTGACTAAACTCTGCACTCGCAGGGATGCCCTTGAGGTCACTGACGATGTTTCCATCGTAGAATACTTGAAACATCCTGTTTATATCACCGAGGGCTCTTATACAAACATCAAGGTATCATGTTAGCTATTTGAACTAGTCTGTTCTGAACCGTTAAGTTTGAATAAACTGATCCTTAAAATGTGAACTTGTTGCAGGTGACTACTCCTGATGACATGCTCCTAGCTGAGCGTTTGATGAACGATAAATAGGGCCGATATTAACAATGTTTACTTGATTTGAGAGGCACCTGTATGAATTTGTCAGTAAGATATCCATTGCCTTTCCACAGTTTTGGCCTCTTGGGAACTAGAAAAATAAACATGTACGTAGCTCACACACGAGATAGATAGCCTGTATGTAACATGTGCCAATGAAAATATGGCAAGGTTTTCTGTTTGAGTTCATACTTGACAGTTGACACAACGCAGCAAATGTACACACAAATGTGAAAAGTAGTTTGGTAATAAAAAGGCGCTGTATCGCTTAAAAGTAGATCCAATTTGTTGAAGGCATCATCAAGCGATGGCGACATGTGAAAGTACAATTGCACTGTACAACAAGAAGGTTACAATGGTGTGCGACAAACAAGCAGGCATGATGATGGCCCTGTATAGCAGTATAGGACAGACCCTGTGTATGTTTTGCATTTCTTGCGCCAGGGAATTGGGCATAAGCTCCAATGGCATGCCATGAAATCATAAGCAATCAGACACCTTGGCACCTGTGGCGCAGCTGAAGATGATAACATTGTAAAGGGGCATCATCTTAGTGGCTTCAGTCCCTGCAGAGACAGATATGTGGTTAAGATCTTCATTAGAGTAGCAAGCATGCAACAAATTGCAGAATTTGGGACTGAAATGTGGCTTCAGAGTTCAGCCAAGACTCAAAACTTAGGGTGTGATGGGGAATATGACAATGCGGTTTCAGTAACACAAATTGACCCATGATTTAGCTAGCATAAATTTTCAAATAATCTTATTTCTAAAAAATGCTACTACACCTAAGCTTGGGTACCCTGGAAGCTGGGTGACATAACTAGTTATTGCTGGAACTCGATTATGGAGTGCAGATTTTTTGCATGCGATCTGTATTGTTCTTTTCTGAACGAACAGACATGTATAACCAGCTGGACACTGATTTGCAAGAAAGAATACCTTGGAGGCTCGTAGTTCATTGGCAGCCGCTCGGAGAGAATCATCTGATAGAATTAACCTTGACAGGGCACCAGTGCTTAGGCTGCATTATGTCAAGTAGTTCAACATATTGTATAGAAGATGGTTTCATAAAACCAAATGGAGTGAACATGTTGTAAACTAGCACCCATTTCTGATAACAGGTTGTTTTGTTACACTTGCCAAAAAGACTAGAAAGTCACGCATTACCCTAGAATTTTCGCTGCCTCTGATACAGAACCTTCAACAGCAAATAGAAGATCTAATAAAGCTTGCATTCCCTGCTCACCAAAAGAAGAGAACGTTGGAAACGGAGGCATTCAAATTGGCAACATTGAGCATGAGATAAGAAGAGAAGCATACTGGAGAAAATTTTGGATTATTTGGGCCAATTTGGTTACCAACATCCTTTGATCGAATGGTAGACTTCAGTGGCAATATCTGAAGAAGTTCAACTGGAGGAGTGTAGTTATCAAGGTTTATCGGCCTCCTAACTGATAAGATGTGAACGACCAAAATGTTAAATGACTACCATGGAAATTGAAAACGAACGATGTAAACATAACCCGATCATTCTTGCTGCTGTAAATTATGAGTAAGTGCATGGTGATCAAGATAAACAATTATTGTCCCTAAAAAAAGATAAACAATTATTGAAACATTAGGTTGCTGCTTGGGGTTATTTGCAACTAACATAATAAGTTTTGAGCCATTTAGGTCACGTCGTGGTATTGGGTGTGCATGATATTACTTAAACATTTACTGAGCTAAAACATGCATAACTTGAAGCACATCAGATTTACCTTTAAGAGCAATCAGGGTCCGAAGCCGAGATAAAGCAGATGATCGATTCTTATGTTGTGACCTATCCTCCACAGCCTGTGGGGAACCATGATGAGATAAACTATCACACAAAGGAGTGGAGAAAGAGCTAGTTCTACCACATAAGATGGCTGACATGAAGGGAAAAAATGATTAAGAATCAGACATTTGGTTGGTTTGAACTTTGAAGTTCAGTGTGATGATCGTATGAATTCAGTGGGGAAAGCAACATTCCATACTTGTCAAACACGAACATGGCAAGCATTGCATAGAATGTTCATTTAAGAGGGTTAGTGCAAGATGCTGTTTGGGTTCAAAGACATCGATGAAGGTTGTCGCGGCACTAACTGAAACAATGATAGATTGATCTTTGTTGGTACAAAAATAAAATCCTGTCCGCCATGATGGCTACATATATTGTTGGTTGATGTTGTGGACACACTAATTATGCTAGTTGACTTGAAACATAAATCTCTCAATTAGGCAATGCGCCTCTAAAGCTCAACTGAAAATGGTATGGATATTCTGGGAAGTGCCAAGTACTCCTATTTGAGATGAGAGGAAGCCCCACCTCCCGGAAGCTACAAGTCCACCGTTAGAACCAACATCCGTCAAGCACTCAAGCACTGGGCTGGACATCACGGCTAAATTAACCACTCTGTTTTGGGCAGCACACTCCCAGAGCAACTTGACAATGGAAGCTGACCTGGGCGACGATACCGGTGGGGTGGTGGCGGAGCCGGACGGCGGACTCGCGCTTGTTGCGGTGCTGGCCGCCGGGGCCGGAAGACTTGAAGGTGCCCATGTCGCACTGTGCCATGAGCTCGTCGTCGCTCATCCCCAGGTAGTTCTCGTACCCTCCCTTGTCATCCTCCCCTTCGGCGCCGGCGTCGCCGCCGCTGGGGCCGTGCGAGCTGGTGGACGCGGCGGAGGCGGAGAAGGAGAGCGCGGGGAAGCAGAGCTGGGGAGCGGCGGCGTGGCTGCGGAGCCGCGGGTGGAGGCGCGGGGCGGCGGTGGGGGAGTGGAGAGGGGAGCAGCAGCGGGCGGCTGTCCGGAGGAGGAGGGCCCGCGCGGCCATCGCGCCACCGGAGCGGCGGAGGAGGAAGGAAGGACGATGGGTTGGATGCGGCGCGGCGGATGGGTCGCCTTCGGTCGGACGGATTTTTTGGTGGGTTTGGCTTTGGGCTCCGACAGTGGCCGGGCTTCGCTACTTGGTGGGCTTCGCCGTGCGGCCCGTTCTCGGCCTCGGCGTCGCGTTGGCCCAGACCTGTGAGGAGGGTGCCCCTAAAAAAACCTGTGAGGAGGAACCCGTGTATCCTGTAGGCCAGTTTTGCAACACAAGCAAGACATACAGCAGGGGAAAAAATCACTCAACTATTCCAGTGTCAAAAAAAAACACCACCCAACTACCAAAGTAGTACTCCATATTTGCAAGGATGTTTGGTCAATACTGCTACGAATGATGGAATTGTAGTATTAACCAAACATCCTTACAAATATGTTTCGATCAACAGAGCAAGACGGCTTGAAGCAACCCAGGATCAGTGCAAATTCCAACACGAATGACGGCAACAGAGTCACGAACTACAGAGGATCCACGAATAATGAAGAAATGGTCAGCTGGCAGTCGACAGAGTTTACATGCTAGAAAGAAAGGCTGGTTGATGTCAACACACACGAAAATCTCAGGTTTTTTAAAACATGATAAAAACACGCTTACAGACTAGGAAGGAAACTAAGCCATGAATAAATGATATCTAGAGGCCGGGCGAAGATTGCTTGGTTTTCCTCGCAGCAAGCGCGGCGCGGCTTTCCTCCGGCGCCGGCGCCGCCCGCTCATGTCTTGACCCTCTTGTTGCTGTTGGAGCCGCCGTTGGTGCACTCCGGGCACCGGTAGTGCTTGATGTGCTCCGCCCGGGCGGGCGTGATCTTGACGCACTTGCCGTGGTACCACTTCTCGCAGTTGTCGCAGCAGATCCAGAACTCGTCCTTGCCGTCGTTGGTGCCGCAGGTCCCGCACAGGGTGTTGTCGTGCTCCTCCTCCTCCTCGTCGCCCTCGTCCTCGCCGCTCTCCTCCTCGTCCTTGGGGGCTGGCACCTTGGCCTTTGCACGGGGCTCGGCTCTCGAGAGCTGCACCCAGCAAACATAAGCAAGAGTGGATCAGCGGCGATTCCAAAACACCAATACACCATCCATGGCAGCGAAAAAAAAGGGGCTGTTGCACTTACCACTTTCATACTGGGCTTGCTGCTCTTGCTACTGCTGTTGGGAGTCTTTTCCTTGGACTGCTTCTTGGCGATTCCTGTCACTACCTCGTATATAGTGGGCAAGTTGTTTATCATGTTGAACAGTCGCCTCCTGCACAAGAAAATAATAAAGTAGCATCAAAATGTAACATTGGAATTTGGAAGGTAGGCAAACTTGACTTGGGATAAAATAATCAGTTGCAGCAGGGATATGTTTTCTAACAAACAGATGAAAATGAGAACACAGCAAATTCAGATAGAGTGCTCCCCATTCCCCTAATAGCAAAGACTTCTGGGTAAAGACTTTGCAGAGCAACTTTTGGCAAGATACAAAGTGCTCCCCATTCCCCTAATAGCAAAGGTAAATACTTTAGATAGTGAAGATAATCTAGTTGGTTTGTATTTCCAGCACACCCAACCAAATTTCCATGCATGGCACATGTTCTTTTATCACACTGTAAATCTGTCTATTCTTTTCTCAGTCTAGTTGGTTTGTATTTCCAGCACAGCCAACCAAGTTTTCATGCCCGCCCAATGTTCATGTAAACATGGCTATTCTTCCCCGCAAGCTTCAAGCCATTTTTGACAACCACGCAGGAAACTCCTCTCCTGTTTTTCTCAATGGTTGTGAGATTGTTTTGACTCTGGCTACAACTATCAATACTATTATCCCCGCATTAGTCAGACACTCGGCACTGTTTCTTACTTGGAAAGAAGTGGATACAGGCTGGCATCCTAGGTTCTTATGGAACACCCAGGAGAAACAAAGTACAAGAGAACAGCAAGATGTGCAAAACAGAAAAATAGCAAAAGTCCTTTGTAAAAGAAGACCAGAGAACACTAGTATGATTTGATTCATCCCGATACCCCATTCTTAAGCCCTGGGCATTCTATCAAATCATCTGCACTGAGAACTACAGAACACTGACGACTCTAATGTCCAGAAGGAGGTCTTCATGCTTCTAATATTGAGTCGGTAAATTTTTACAGTATATCAGAAACAACTCAGTGCAAAAGGAGAAAGGATACAGAAACAGGAGAGGGAAAAAACAAAAGTGTTTACTGATAGTGAAGCTATAACTTTTAAGGAGGTGGACATAGCTCTATATCTCTACTACAATGTCTTTCAGACCAAAAAAGAAATCCATGGTTGCCAAAATCATTTAAGCATGAGTTGTTCAAACAGACAAACAGCCAATGGCATTTAACACCTTAAACAAAGAAACTCTGCAAAAATGGACTCAGCCTAACACAGCAAACAACAAAACATTCTGTTTCACAGCCAAGATTCATTCTATTGATCAGTAGACTCTGTGCATGGAATAGAGCAAGCAGTTTGTGTGTGACTGTGAGAGTGGCTAGAGGCGTGCACGTGCTTACGCCAAGAAAACAGAAACATCTTAAGACTTCAATGTCATTGCTTTCTTGGTGAAAGATCGCCACAAAATTGCAAACAACTTATTGTAGTTCTTACTTCAACTGTAGAAATCATGGTTGCAATCACATTGTCTAAAACAAGATAACTAGTTGCCATAGAAAACGAGTGGTTAATATGGTGAACTATGTTTATTTTGTAGGATACAAACCCTCTTCAACCATTGTGCACATTTTCTAAAGTGCCTGGCAACATTTTCCAATATCTGTGAAATGTGAGTAGCAGTGGATATACACCATGCTGTGCCAACAAGTACATTACGCTGCTACAAAACAAACATAACTAACTGCAGTAAGGCAGCGCCTACTCCAAATAGTAAAAGATCCATTTTCTCAACTAAAACCATCTTTTGAACCACACAAACATGAATAATGAATCAACTGTCAAAAAACATATTTAAGTCTCGTATGATATAGCAAGGAAAGATGAGAATTAATGGAGTAACCATGAAGCATCACGTAAAGCCTATATTCCAAGTAGCAATTCAAAAGTATTTGCAGCAGTAATAGCATGTGAACCAACATCATCATCGCTTCGCTCTATGCAGCACAACTGACATCCACAAAAGGTAGACACTTGTTGATGCACTAATAAAGTAATAAGCAGTGCCCTAAACTTCAAACATGTCATATTTCTGACAGTAAAGTAGACAGGACAATGACGTGCAAAACTGCAAATCATGTCATGCCGCAGCTCTCACCAATACATGCATTTAGCATTTCAGATACAGAATGACTCATATTATACATGAAAAGACAGAACAAGATACTGGAAGGTAAACTACATTATGTAATCTCTATGAATCATGATGGTAAAATAACCTATAAAAATCATGCTAATACATGGTTCTAGTGTCCAATCACTACTGACAAAAAGATGTGAAATTATAACTGCCAACAGAAAACCCTGAGAGAACATAATTAAGTAAAACGCATTTCCAGAATCCCAGGCCCTTCTTGTTCATGTCACAACAGGGCCTGGAAACTCATAACTTTCAGGCTAAAATATAAATTTCAAATATGACAAAGCTATAAAGTTTATAAACATATGCTATAACCAATTTAGGTTTTGATATTTCTCACTAGTTTAACTTGCCAGTGTAATATCATTTTTTTACATGGTCCACAGTAAGAAATAGAAATATGCACAGAACACATTCCATTTGACAATCCCGACAATAAACGATTGTGTGTGTGAGCAACAGTTAACATCCATTAACAGGAATCCTAACACATGAACCATACTAATTTAGTGTTCACAATGAGATGAAATCAAGATGAAAAAAAGGAGTGCACAGGAGAGGGGAAAAGAACCCCGCATAGTTCAACAATAGAATAATTACCTATTCTCTTTGTCGAAGCCAAAGCGGGCTCCAAAGTAGAATGCGACGGACAGTAACCAGGAATCACTGTGAACTGCAACTAGCGCCAACCAATCCTTCTCATTCATTCCATCCCTTGCGAAGTTGATTCCTAATGCTGGTTCAGGGATCTCTGGGGGCACTTCCTCAGCTGGCAAGGTCACTTCCCATGTCTCATTGGGATATCCATAAAGGCACAAGTTCTCCTTTTCTGTTCAATAACATGGGATTAGTAGCAGTAGCAATAATACCCTGTACAGCATCAGTCAGACTGAGTAAACATGCCCAGAACTACAGTGCTCACTAGAGTGGAATTGTCATGCATATACCGATGTGGACCAAATCGTAATATAATGTTCAATGATGGTAAGCAACGAAAACTTCACAGTAATTAGGAGTACATGAATAGGGTAAGCAATCACTTATTACAACCAGATGCACTGATATCGATGCCCTGTGGTATCAATGCAACGAAAGGACATTGCCAAAGTCAGTTTCACTACTACCCAGCCCCGGCGTCATGTCACTAATGCCCACGACTCCACTAATTGGCTAAGGCAACAGCGATGAACCTAACAAAGAAACGCACACATAGAGCTGCAAAGACACCCAAACACACCAAAAGTCAACTAGTCAGCAGCAACTTGCCTAATATATTATGCATTTTCAGTAAAATTGACCGGTGAAGCTACCAATCTCAGTCTGATGGCAACAACCGAGTGCTACAATTCCACAAGAGAGGAAGAGCTAGCCCTGACTCCCCAGTTCCAATCAACCCCCGGAATACTTTTCTCTGTTGAAGAACTACGACCCAGGGTTCCAATCTTTCAAGAAAACCCAGCATCCGGAACCCAGCACAGCATTGATGTAAGGCACCCGAAAAACACCGATAATTCCAACTCGAAGCAGCACGTGAGGGAGAAAACGGAACCGAAAATTCTCCAATTTCAGCTTCCAATCTAACACTAAAGCAACGGAACTCAAACAGCCGAACACGAAAAGACCCCGTCATTCAAGAATCCCCGGCGCAGGCGAGAAACCCGAGGAGATCGGAGGCGCTCACCAGGGTCGCAGAGCTTGAAGAACTTGTCCACATCTGCAACGACAGCAAGGGGAAACAAACAGCTCAGCCACGCGAATCCAGGGGAAAAGAAGCGAGAACCGGGAGGGGCCGATTCGGGTGGGGGGGCGGGGGCGGGGGCGAGAGCGCGGGCGCACCTTCGGTGAGGGCCTTGATCATGCCGGCGCGGCGGCCGCGGAGGTCGCGGAAGACCTCCTCCGCCGTGCGCGCGACGTACGCCCCTCCTGCGCCGGCGCCGTCCATGGGGGCGTGGGCAATGGCGTCTAGGGTTCCCGGCGGGCGAGCGCGGCGGCGGGGCGCGGCGACGGGGAGGAGGCGGTGGTGGGAGCGCAGGGGGGAGAGAAAGAGGAGGGGCAGGCAGCCTGGAAGGTGGAGGTGGAGATGGAGGAGGAGTGGGTTTTATTTCCGGGGAATCCCGTGGGTGCTTCCGCGAGTATTTGCGCCCCGGCTTCGGCCGATCCGCCTCCATCGTGCGTTCGGCCCTAGGGCAAAATCTCGGCCGTCCGTTGCGCGGGAGCATGATTTCCCAAGAGGCGAGTGCTACAAAACGTGACTCCAAATTTGGCCATCGATTGCGAACCATTGGATCTCCATCCCTAGATCAAGTCTCCGGTTTTATCTTCTTCTTTTTTTAAACCTAAATATAGACGTCGCGTTCCCTTCTTCCTTTCGTTTCGGCAAGGGTTTATGACATTGTTGATTCTTTCCATTCCTTCCCACCCTTTTTTGCCGATCCTGATCTCGCCAGCGAGGTTTCGTACCCGGTCTTGCTTGTCATCGTTGTTCCTGCATCGATGGGGGCTCTGGTTAACCGTTGTACTAACAATTTCACCTTAAAACCCTAATCTTACCATCAGCGGCACAACTATGTTGACTCCTGCAGGGGCCATGGCCCCCCCAGCCTTGGTGCAAAACTGCAAATACATGAAGAATTTTTTTGACACAGGCTAGATTAGGAAAATAAAGTAAATGATCCTTGTAGGGCTTCGCCAGTGCTTACCATCATGGTGGGTGTGGTTGACTCCTTCTTCGCTTCGAATTCCGCCAAACCCTAAGAAGGAGGAAGGGATTGAAAAGAGCTCGATTTTAAGTAGAACATATGTTTCTCTTGACACAATTCTATCAACATGTCATACGCAGGTTAAAACATTGTAAATTTTCCACCATCTAGTTAAAACATTGTAAATTCTAATCTAACAACTAGACCGAAGTCACTCAACTCTCTAGGGACCACACTTACCCTTCAGATCTGTTTACGACTCTCATCCTTCTCCCCCTTTCACAACGCGACAATAATCATGGGTTTTTCCTCTTCGATGGCGCCGCTATCGCTCTCCTCCTTCAGTTCTAAGTTAGATTGGGGCCATGTGATTTTTTTGTATATTTCTGATGTGAAATTATGTCCTTTCATTTCTCTTGTAACTTTTTTTTGTTATGGAAATTTCTTGTAACTTATATTTCATAAGTTCTTATTAGGTTGGGGCCATGTGATTTTTTTGTATATTTCTGACGTGAAATTATGTCCTTTCATTTCTCTTGTAACTTTTTTTTGTTATGGAAATTTCTTGTAACTTATATTTCATAAGTTCTTATTAGGTCTATGTCATTGTTACCATAGCATGACTGAAAATTATGGACAATGTCGCAAAAAATTACTACTCTCCCCAATCCGAATTAAATGACGCAACCTTTATACAATGTCCATTTACTTTGTATAGAGGTTGTGCCATTTAATTCGGATCAGAGGAAGTATCATTGGTTAAAACTCCATCCAAGAGAATACATGTGCAAATTGAAGCAAAAGCCAACAACATAGTGTAGTTTATTCTTTGCAAAAGAAAAATACTACTCCCTCCGTTCGGAATTACTCGTTCAAAAATGAATGTATATAGATGTATTTTAGTTGTAGATACATCCATTTTTGTGACAAGTAATTCTGGACGGAGGGAGTAAATACTAGTACTATTTTGTGTGTGACTACCTTTTTTTGGGCAAGGTATTGGGCTAGTTAATCTGTTGTAAGAATACCACAGTGCAGATGACTGAGGTTCCAATTGCATAGCCGCGGCACATGTACCGGCCCCAACAAATATGTGACCAGATCACTAGTGGGGAACGACAAAGGAACGTACCAACCAAAAGGACACTCTGAGGCGCGAGCGACCAAACCAACCACAGCTCGAAGCAGGTAAGGTAGGATTGGCCATGGCAGACTGGCATGCATGCTCCTACTTTCTTCCAAAACCCCAAGAAGTAGCAAGATATCACGCTGCTCTCCCCGTCTCCAAAGATGACAGTTCATGATGTCCCTGAATTTCCTCCTCTTCTTATAGGATACCAGAGATTCAGAGAACTGCGTACTTATAGTATGCGAGAGGAGCTGCCTTCGCTTGGCCATGGAGCACGATGGACTGATGGGACAGTTCGGTTGGGCACTGACTGGCCTACATCCGGGAAAGCTCGGGTTCACTGGCGCCGTCGCGCTCGCTCCTGTTCCGCTGTTCCCGGGGCATGGGCAGGGAGAATCGCAAGGACGCCGCGCTTTCTGTTTCCGGAAACGAGCACGCACGCTCTGGAGCAGTGGGAGAGCAGTGTATTACTTGGCCGAAGAAACCACCCACGTTCTCAAGTAGTACTAGTATAAAATAGTGCTACGACCAAGGACGTGGGGCACATGGCACGTACTCCCTCTCTTTCAAAATAGATGACTCAAATTTGTATTTGGGTCATCTATTTTAAAACGGAGGGAGTATGATTCTCGCCGCAGGTCAAGCGGAAACAACACGTCGGAGCAAATTTTGTTTTCGGCAGTAGCATGGCGGTGGACAGAGCGGAGAGGCAGAGATGACCTTGCAGCGTTTATCGGTCTGTCAAATACGAATGATGTGCGGCTTGTCAGAATAATTCGAGGCCCGCGTTAATCTGACAAGCAATTACACAAGCATGAGCACGGCATCAAGATTTATTAACAAGGTTCACCAACATGGCTACATTCTGGGGCAATGACTACGGTCGCGGAGGGATAAAAAAGAAACTAAAAACGCCCCGCGTCGCTCCCATGGAGTGGCACGGGCGGAGCCCTATTTCAGCCAAGAAAACCCGCCAATGCCACCTCTTCTCCACCCCTCGCCGCCGCCAGGGCGTGTCACCGGGCAAAACCGGCGCCGGCAAGGCCGACCTGCTTGCGGCACGGCGTCTTGGTGTGGCAGCGCATTTGTCCATGGTTTTGTGATGCGGCTAGGCGAACGAAGGTGTAAGGCGTAGACCAGGTGCCATGGGTGGGCGGCGTGGATGTGCAGTGTCGCTGCTGCAGCGCGTGATGGAGTGGTACGACACACTTGAGACCAGATCTGGCGTTGTGCATGACTGCTGGCTTCTCCATGCCTGGCTCAGGTAGGAGGCCGTCCAGGGGCGTGTATGGCCTGCCGAGGCGGTGGTTGAGTTGCTGGCACGACTCGTCATGGCTTTCTGCTAGAAGTGGATCGCGACGCCGAGGTGCTAGACTTCTGAGCGTGCGGCGGCCGACCGGCAACGCTATGGTCCACGGTTTGGTGGTGGTGATATAGATCCGATTGGACAGATGGTGGTCACTGCAGTCTATACTACAACAACCATTACATTTAGCTGTTGGGGTCGCGAAAAAGTGGTGGCGACAACACATGACTGACTTTGATGGTGGTGCTACTCGAGCACCCGATCTTGAGCTCCGGGAAAAGCCTATGTCAAACCCGATTTGGTTATACCTGCAATGGCGATGTTTTTTAGGTTGTTACTATGTTGAAGGCATTGTTTGGATCTATTCGGACTGATTTTTCAGGGTAAAAACTTAGCCGTGGCCTTGTTGGTTGGATCTGATGACGACGATGCTTGAGTATCACCCCCTTCCTGAAGGCATTGCTGCTAAAGAACCTTGCCGTACATGTGGTGCCATGAGATGGTTGATGCGAATATGATCATTGTTGTAGTTTGTCAATCACGCGTCTGACCGCTTTGTTTTTTTTTCATTTTTCCTTGCGCTATGCATGGCTTTGGTCAATATATGACTTTGCTCTTTGTTGATGTTTGTGTGCGTATGTTGATGTTGGCTGTGTGCATCTTAGTCATGCAGAGCTCGAATGTGTGCTCATTTTGTTGCCTCTCCGAGCAAATAAAATCCACCATTTGTCGAAAAAATGACTACAGACGCTCTCCCCGTGTATCAAATCACATGATATAGTCGATGATAAGCCCTTCAAGATCGCCAGACAGCGCTCCGACCACTATACCATGGCCGGTCCGAGTATCCCTGCCACGGGTGCCCGGACTGTCTGTCTCATGATCTCTGTCTTAGCCTACATTACAACTTATTATGTCCAGTCTACTAGATGACTTGTTGCGCCATTGGCGCAGAGGCCAATTGCAGCCCAAAAGGTAAGTGAATTATTTGAAGGATTTTCTTGCTGAACTATCTGCAAATATCGGACTGTGTTGATATTTGTCTTGAATATGATCGTTCCCCTAGCTTTATTGTCAACATATAAGCCGTTTGCTTGAACAGGTGAATGGTCTACAAGATTTTTCTTAGCTTAAGGCGTCATGAATACTTCTTTATCTTGCTACTGTATTATTAACCACTAGATCGGAATCGCGCCTTGACGCAAGGGTGCCGGTCCCAACGTTTTGCCGAAACATGTAACACTATCTTAGTAGGAACCCGGGTATAGCATTTGCACTTATACAGGGTAATAATAAAGTAAAGAAACAATTTGCGTTCATACGACCACAAATGATAACCATTCGACATGAAGTTCAATACCAAAAGTGAGAACACATAAGAGGAGGTAATAAGAACAAAGGAGACCGGGATCGCGCCTTAGCGCAAGGGTTCCGGTCCCAATGTTTTGGTCAAGTTAAGAAACCTCATTTACCATATGCATTCAAACAAAAAAATAAAATAAAATAAAGAAGAAACATTAATTTGTAACAGAAGCAAGACAAGAAAAGATAACCATTTGACACCAAGTTTAGTACTAAGAGCGCAAACATGAGAGGAAGTACTAATCTAAAACAAAGTTTGCAACATATCCATATATAAGCAAAGCAGCTACCCACTATATGCTGAATTTATATCAAAAGCAAATTCACTACAAAGGGAACATCTCAAGAAGCAGTAGGTAGTAAACACTTACTAATAGCTACAAAACATTACAGTAGCGAACGGTTCCACGTTGAACAGCAATGCATCAAATATTTGATCCTATGAGTCCAGTCAAAGTAAATATTGCCCGGTATGATTGAGATATATAAGTTTGGCATAAAGAAATAGACAAAAAATCGACACAGTTGCATGGATCAGGATTACAGCAAGTTGTTCATATAAAAAGCAACACATCTCACAAATCTAAAGACCATTGGTAATAATTAGCACAAGTCGTTTACAAAGAAATGCCCCAAAACCAAGTAGGACATTACAGGGCAGTTGGACAGTACAGTACAGAAAGCAAGGCATACAAAAGGCAAGGGACAAAATCCGATAGCATCCTTGATAAGTACACAAAATGAATCAATAGTGTAGCTCATCATGGCAAGTGATACCGCTGGAAGCATAGTTCCAATCGCCGATCAGTAGTGTTTTGCTGGTGGAAATAAACATTGTAAGGATACAATAAACATTTGTTTACCAACATGGCTAACAGAAATACTCAAATGCGTGCATCTTTCTCCAGTAGAAAAGCACATTGACAGTCAATGTGTTCTGTGAGTACATCCTTCTCCGGTAAATAGCTCTAGGAATTCCAAGATGATCCAACATAGTATCAAGAACCATTATGCCAAAAATTCCCACAATAGTATGGTCAACCTGAGTGTTTGGAAATGGCATAGAGAAAAACATAAATATGTGACTGATAAATGAGGGTCAACCTGAGCATGGTATAGAGAAAACATAAATATGTGACTGATAAATGAGCCGCAAAGGAACATATAGGGGCAGGACAACGGACCAATTTTAATTGGATTTCTTGCACAAGCATATAAGGCGCATGATATAAGGCTCCGTTCGATCTGCAGGAAAAACAAAGGAAATCTACAGGTTTGCAAACCCATAGTTTTGTCTACCTCTGAACCGTTCGCTTCATATGATTGTGCTACAGAAATTTGAAGGAAACCCTGCGTTCGAGTGCTCATTCCAGAGGATTGCAAAAATCCACTACAATCTCATTTTTGGGCGGATGCCCGAGGCAAAGCGACACAACTTCAAATAAAAAACCTAAACAGTACAGCCATGCATGAGGCAAGAGACAAACTGACAGCGTAACATGCGAATAAAAAATACCACCACAACGTACACAGTCTCGTCGGTAACAAAGCTTTTCACACCTACACTTCGAATGCCCCGCATGCTTCTCTTCGTCTGTTATACAACCCCATAGGCTGGTACTGTACAATCAATCATATTCCTTTGTAGTTTTCTGGTCCTGAGTTTTCTATACCTACAAACCGAACGCAGCCTAAAGTTAGTTGATAACCTGTGTCTAACCTTTCTAGGTAGGCGCATCCTTTTGTTACTGGAGCAGTAAACTAACAAGCACCATGACCGAACTAATAAGCAGTAACCTATAACAAACTAACAAGCAGCGGCCCCTCCCTGCAAATAAAATCACATCTAAATCAACTATCTAACAAGAAAATGACCATGAATGAATCATGGACAGTCAACAAAAATCAAAACTAACTAATTGACCTCGTTGATAGAAACAAAAAATATGATTGGAAGAATATACGTAACTCTGCATAGCTAAACCGTAGTTAAACCAAGTTCACATCAGCAATAACCAACAGAAAGATACAAAAAAAAACATGATTCGGACCCAACAGAAGCTCCTGCCAGGACAAAATTACCATGAGCATCTTTCCCAGAGGACCTATCCTACCCACATGGCAATAGCACCTGATGGCTAAAAGAGAACCATACAAGCCCCTAACTACTATGGCATTGACTTGTTTGGTAGCTCCGGCAGCATCTCATAACTGAACCAAAAAACAATATGAACCAACAAGCATTTGGCAGGACCAAACAGAATTAATAAACAAAGCAAGGAAGAATACAAAAGCCTACATCGACAAAGACAAGCACAATTGTTTTTACAACAATATGCATCATCAAAAGGCTATGCAGAGTTGTTCTTTAGAGGCTATGCTAAGTTGTTCTTTAGAGGCTATGCAGAGTTGTGTATATTCTTGCAATAAAGCAGTTGACATGTATGATGAGATCCATGGACGCGCGACAACACAAGAAAAAACAACTACCCTCTAAAGAACCCCATGCTAGCCATAGACAGACCGCACAGATCCTCCCTACAACTCGAACGAAGAGGACCACATCAGACACCGGCCAAAATAGGGGAAAAGAGAGGCAGACCTGCAGGTCCGTGGACTCAGCCGACGTAGGAAGACCATGTTGAGCACAAAACGGACGAAGGCCAGGACGAGGCGGGACACAACAAACCTGCAACAAAATAATCATAGGGATATCAGGGGAAACCAAGAGAGAGCAGGGGAGGAGGAAACTTTACAATAATATGCATAATCAAAAGAAGAAAAGGATAAGAAATCCAAGATGAACTCATCATACCGCTTTGCTGTTGGGGGGCCTTTGGTGCTGGCTTGGTCGCAACCGCCGATGGGGAGGAGGAAGATGAGGCCACCAATGAGAAGGAGGGCAGCATCAGCAAGGGGTCGTGGATGAGAAGGAGAGCGGCAGCAAGGGGTTGTCTCTGTAAGGAATCACTGCTTGTTAATGAAGATAGCCAGCAAGATAATGGGGGAAATAAACACTCTGTCAATCCTGTGGCTTAGAATGCAACACTCTGAATGAGCAAATTCATGTTAAAACTAAAATCCTACATTACCATCTACCTGGAGCTAAGAATACAAATTAGTCTAGCTAACGTCCTTTTAAACCTTAATTAAAGTTTCCCCTGATTGAGTATAGTCCTTGTAAAAAAAAGTTGCATAAGCAATTATTCACTGGAAACATATTAATTTTAGTACTGTATATTATGTACAGATGGACATCTACACACAAACAACTCAGGAGTCAATCCAAACTACACCATGAGTGGTGCATATTAATAAACTGGTATATCCATATATATAAAGGATATTAAGAAAGCTAACAGGATTATCAAGAACACAGTGTAACAATCAGAGGGATTCCAAAGCTATTAATTATTTAAGAAGGGACTAAGCTGGAAAGAGGAAAGAAAATACAACAAAGAGAGCAATAAAAATTCAAGCTTATATTCACAGGCTTTTGAAAAAAAATACAGCTAGAGGCTATCTTGCATACTCTCAAGCTCCAACAGTATCTGTAGTACCTTTGGAGGAGGTGATTCTTAGCAAATCAGGAAAGAAGCTACTTTCTACCAAACTGGCCTGACCGTGAACAACGCCATTGGAAACAAAAACAGAACGATCAAAGACTCTAAACTCTCCACCATCCATGCATGTCACTACCACACCAGCTTCTTCAACTATCTATTGAAAAATGACTAAATTCACCAAATAATTATATACTGGCAAACTCCACGGAGTAAAGAGTTGCTTAGAGAAGTAAATAAGAAGCCATACTACTCAGGATCGATGAAATTTATCTAACTGAAATAAAGACTGATAGATAAATATATTTCAGAATATCAATATACACATCACTTTGATACTCCCTCCTTCCCAAAATATCTCATATGTTTTTATAATAATTTTGTAGCATACAATAAGTGAAAATAATAGTCAAAGTTATGCGACGAAGATCCAAAAAGTCAACGTGCGCCTTATATTTTGGGAAGGAGGGAGTACTTCTACTATGCGAATTCTAGATTTTATTATAGAAAATGAAATCAATTTCTTTCAAAGATTAGTTCAGAACTGCTCAATGATATCCTTAAGATAAGATTAACTATGTTATTTTCAACCCAAATCACTACCAAAAAAGACACATCCGTGACATTTTGGGCCGAACGAATTTTTTTTCTGTCATACATATGACACTTCTATGACGATAATTGTGACAAAACCCGGTATCATCATAGATGTGGTGGGCTCCTACTTCTATGACAAAAAATCATGACAGAAAATGGGCTTTTCGTCGTGGGCGGGCCGGAGACGCAGCTGCATGACATTCTTTGGGCCGTCCATGACGGAAAAAACCGTGGTAGAAGCGAGGGCGAGGAAAATTTCGGGGAGTTCCCGGTTACGGTGGGAGGTCGGGGGCCGAGCGATGCGCGTTTCTCTCGTACACGTACGCGCGTGTGTGCGAGGCGTTGGCTCTAACTGAACCCGAGCGAGGCGTTGGGCTCTAACTGAACCCGAGCGATTGCACTGCAGGCTACGCGTTACTGAACCCGAGCGATCGATCGATGGCTGTTAACTGAACCCGATCGAGCGATTCCTTCGCTACTGCTGCTAACTGAAGCCGATCGATGCTGCCTCTGGGATGAACAGTGAGCGTTGCCGGGGGGGGGGGGGGGTTGGATGAACAGTGAGCGGTGGCGTTGCCTCTGGATGAACAGGACCCCGTGGTGTGGTGGAGGGCTGGATGAACAGTAGACGGCGGAGGGGTGCCTGTGGAGGGGTGGTTGAACAGGACCCCGTGGTGTGGAGGGCTGGATGAACAGTCGACGATGGAGGGGTGCCCGTGGAGGGATGGTTGAACAGTAGCCGGTGGAGTAGCGCGCGGTGGAGGCTGGATGAACAGGAGCCCGTGGAGGCTGGAGGAGGTCGACGGTAGCCCATGGAGGCTGGAGGAGGTCGACGGTGGAGATGAACAGTATCCCGTGGAGTCCCGTTTTGCGGTACGCCACACCCCTCCCGATGAACGGGACCCCCGTTTCGACTGTAGGAGGTCCGTTTCGTCCGTTTCGCGGCACGCCACACCCCTCCCGATGAACAGGACCCCCGTTTCGACTGTAGGAGGTCCGTTTCGTCCGTTTCGCGGCACGCCACACCCCTCCCGATTAACAGGACCCCCGTTTCGACCGTAGGAGGTCCGTTTCGTCCGTTTTGCGGTACGCCACACCCCTCCCGATCAACAGGACCCCCGTTTCGACCGTAGGAGGTCCGTTTCCTCTGTTTTGCGGTACGCCACGCCCCTCCCGATCAACAGGACCCCGTTCCGAACGTAGGAGGTCCGTTTGCTCCGTTGTGCGGTACGCCAGGCCTCGTTTCCATCGCCTGTTCCATCCAAGCCCTCCTGATGAACACGACCACGCATTCCGTTCCGACCCAGCCGGTTGGCTCCCACGCGTTCCGTTGCCTCCCGATGAACACGACGCATTCCGTTGCCTCCCCATGAACACGACGCATTCCGTTGCCTCCCCATGAACACGACGACGACGCTGTTTCTCCGTTCCGACCCAGCCATGTACACGAGCCCTGGCCGTACGTATGCGCGAGTAGGCGTTCGAGACCCCGCCCGTATGTACACATACGTGGCCGTATTTTTTTTCTTGCACCCTGGCCGCTGTACATACGTGTACATGCTACGTGCACGCCTCTACTACGACACGTACGCGCCTCTACTACGACACGTGTGCGCCTCTACATCCACCAGTATATATGTACGTACACGTTCGCGACCAGAATGACAACGCTACGTACGCTTCGACTAGGTGGGTCCCGACTGTCAGGCACTTCCTTGCCTGCGAAGATGTAGCTGGTGGGTCCCAGCAGTTAGGGGGGCGAATCGTTTTTTTGCCCGGACACACTTCCTTGCGTGCGAAGATGTAGCTGGTGGGTCCCAGCAGTCAGGGGGGAATGTTTTTTTCGCGAAATACAGTGGCCCATCCGGTGGGTCCCAGCTGTCAGGTGGAGGAATCATTATTTTTCGCGTAATAAGGAGGCACTTCCTTGCTGCGGCCGTGGACCCAGCTGTCAGCCTCTCCACGTACAGTCCACGTCCGATGGAAGTCGTTCCTTGACCACGTTGACCACGCCGCGCCGAGAGCACCAGGGCGGTGGACGACAGCGAGGCCTAGGAAGGGGACGACGGGGAGACGGGGAAGACGCGGCAGTGGAAGCCCGCGCAGAGAGGAGTACGAGGGTTCACTGGTTCGGCTGCGATGTGAGGCTGCCGTCGCCGCAGGGCCTGGCCAGCGGTGGGAATAGTAGGGGGCGGTGAGGCCTCCGCGGCAGCACAGCCGACCACGGGAGGCAGGAGCATGCGGCACGACCGGCGCTGCTTTGGGCGGCTGGAGCAAGAAGACCAGAGGTTGAAGAAGCACTACGGCCGTTGGATGGACATCGTACGGTCACTGGAGCTAGAATCATTCATATTGACTAAAGTTGACAAAGGCCCCCGTCCCAGTCAACTTAGTAGGCCCACAAGTCAGCCTCCCACCATGGTGGGTCCCAGCTAGCAGGGGGAGTATTCAATTTTTTTGTGCGTAATAAGGAGGCACTTCCTTGCGTGCGAAGATATAGCTGGTGGGTCCGAGCTGTCAGCGGCGGTAACATTTTTTTCGCGAAATACAGAGGCCCTTTCGGTGGGTCCCTGATGTCAGGTGGAGGAATCATTATTTTGCGCGTAATAAGGAGGCATTTCCTTGCGTGCGGCCATGGACCCAGCTGTCGGCCTCTCCACGTACAGTCAACTTTAGATGCATGTCGGTCGTTGACCACGTTGACCAGGCCGCACCGAGAGCACCAGGGCGAGGCCTAGGAAGGGAACGACACGGAGGCAGGGAAGACTCGGCAATTGTTTCCCACGCGAAGGGGAGTACGACTGTACGAGGGTTTACTGGTTCGTCTTCCATCGCCGGAGAATAACAACAGGTGTGGGTGAGTAGAGGGATGGCTAGGCCAGCGATGGGAGTACGGTGGGGCGGTGAGGCCTGCGCGGCAGCAGAGCCAGCCGCGGGAAGGAGGGAGCAGGCAGTCCTGCCGGCGCTTGTTTGAGCGGCTGGAGCAGGAAGAGCAGAGATTGAAGAAACACGACGGCCGTTGGATGGCCATCCAATAGTCACTGCTTGTGCGTCAACCTTTTTTTAGGAAAGCCTCAAATCTGTGGAAAACAGCATACAGCCCATCTGCCATTATTTCTAATAATTTACAGCCCATTTGCTAATTATTAAGGTTTTTTTTGGAGCCCATATTCTTTTTGTTAGCATTACAACCCATATTGTGGCCACGGTTAAAAAATTATACGAAATTTTGCATATTTCGGTGCGGTCCGAACTGTTTTTAATCCCGAAATTTCGACTCACATTCAAACCGATTTTAAAAATAAATGTATATCAATATAAATCCAACAAATTCTCCACACATAAAAATTAATGTAATTTAAAATCTCGAAATAAAAAAAGATATTTAAAACTAATTGCCGGTTTGATGTGTTTTAAAAATGTACAACCCATTTCTCATTACTGATGGGCCATTTTCTCGGCCAGCCGAATGAAAGCTCTCCTCGTCTTGAAAGATTTGCAGCCCAGCAGGCCTGACAAAGCGACTTACTTGGCAAATCACAAAAAACTGGGTTGTGGCCGTGGACCCAGCTGTCAGCCTCTCCACGTACAGTACTCTTCCGATGAAAGTCGTTCCTTGACCACGTTGACCACGCCGCGCGGAGAGCACCACGGCGGTGGACGACGGCGAGGCCTAGGAAGGGGACGACGCGGAGCCGGGGAAGACGCGGCAGTGGAAGCCCGCGCGGAGAGGAGTACGAGGGTTAACTGGTTCGGCTGCGGTGTGAGGCTGCCGTCGCCGCAACGCCTGGCCAGCGGTGGGAATAGTAGGGGGCAGTGAGGCCTCCGCGGCAGCACAGCCGGCCACGGGAGGCAGGAGCATGCGGCACGACCGGCTCTGCTTTGGGCGGCTGGAGCAAGAAGACCAGAGGTTGAAGAAGCACTACGGCCGTTGGATGGACATCGTACGGTCACTGGAGCTAGAATCATTCATATTGACTAAAGTTGACAAAGGCCCCCGTCCCAGTCAACTTAGTAGGCCCACAAGTCAGCCTCCCACCATGGTGGGTCCCAGCTAGCAGGGGGAGTATTCATTTTTTTTGTGCGTAATAAGGAGGCACTTCCTTGCGTGCGAAGATATAGCTGGTGGGTTCGAGCTGTCAGCGGCGGTAACATTTTTTTCGCGAAATACAGAGGCCCTTTCGGTGGGTCCCTGATGTCAGGTGGAGGAATCATTATTTTGCGCGTAATAAGGAGGCATTTCCTTGCGTGCGGCCGTGGACCCAGCTGTCGGCCTCTCCACGTACAGTCCACTTCAGATGCATGTTGGTCGTTGACCACGTTGACCAGGCCGCGCCGAGAGCACCAGGGCGGTGGACGACAGCGAGGCCTAGGAAGGGAATGACATGGAGGCAGGGAAGACTCGGCAGTTGTTTCCCACGCGGAGGGGAGTACGATTGTACGAGGGTTTACTAGTTCGTCTGCCGTTGCCGGAGAATAACAACAGGTGTGGGTGAGTAGAGGGATGGCTAGGCCAGCGATGGGAGTACGATGGGGCGGTGAGGCCTGTGCGGCAGCAGAGCCGGCCGCGGGGAGGAGGGAGCAGGCCTAGACGGGGCAGCCCAAAACCATGTCCAACACTTGCCAAAACTTCGTCCCTCGTTTTCTCTGTGTTTCGCACACTCGACATTGTGTGGGCATTTTGACTGTGCATCATATGAAGATGTGCTATGCATGAATGTCGATCAGCATGATGTTAACTGGCTGGTAGTTCCATTTTCGACCATGAATAAAACTTCCAACATGATGTTAACCCTGTTTGAAAAGGCCGTGTTAATATAAATGCTCTGCCTCTGAAAGTTGAAGTTTCTTATCTGAAACTGAAAGTTGCAGTTTCTTCTCTGAGAATCACATTGTCTGCACTTTTATACTCCTATGAAACTACATTTTTTAAGTGCTAAAAATAGATCTCTAGAATTCATAAAATACTTCATATGCTCAATACTGCAAATCTAAAATTCAAAAGACATTCATATCTGAAAGTACTCTCAAAATACACAACACAAAACACAATTCACAACCTGCAAATACTGACAACCCTAAGCTCCTCCTGACAATTCACAACCTGCCCGACTATTGGGTTGGGGGGGTGGGGCAGCCCCCTCCTATTCCTCGGCGGCAGACAGCCGCCCCGTGAGACGATGTGAATGGCGAGGGAGACGATGGCGGGGAAGCGCCGTCGGGCCAACTGCTTTTCTCCTCTTGCAGTTGGGTTCGGTCGACGAAAATTCCACTGGCTCGCTCTGGCAGGACCCCTCACAAACGGCACTCAGTTGTCGCTGTTTAACCCTCGCAGTGATCCGAAGCACATGACACCTAATTTTGCGAGATGACAAGAAACCTTTTTTTAGATTTCTCACCACAATTACAGCCATGTACAACACAGCCTGCATGATATGTAGACGATAGCCAATCCAGGCATGTCTGCTGGAGTCTGGTCACATGCATGGACAAACTGATCTTCCGTGTCTTACAGGGATCGTCCAGGCACCAACGTAGTACAACACTTCTCTAGTACTATCGCTCGTCTCCCTCTTCTATTAAGTCACCCGACTTGCGGGGTCGGGGAGTGTGCCTATGGTCGGTTCTCAATTGCCGTCCCACGTGTGTGCAAACGCAATATGACGCGCGTTCCATTCGGAGAGCAGCGTGCCAGACCGACCGACCGTCTGGGGTGTGACGCGAACGCGACGGGCGTGATGTATACTCCGTACATGTGTACCGCCGTTTTCTAGACGCTTTGCTCCATGGCGCGGGCGCAATCCATGGATACAAAATTAGTATACTGTATACTATTTAAAAGTCGAGGGCGGGGCTTTTCCTGCGCGGTAGGCGGGGCAGTTCCGCCTAGTCGGTTCGACAGAGACGCGAGAAGACGAGGGAGTAGGCTGCTGCAAACGTAGGGCTGTGTGATTTGACAGTGAGTTACTGCTGGACAGGTGGGGCCCCGTGATTTGACTTGCCATTATCATTTTAACTGCGGCGCTACGACCGGCGTGAGTCTCCCGATTCCTGACCACCTCCATACAGGTGCCTCTCCCAATGCTCCACCATGTAGTAGAGGCTGGCTCTTGCATGAGAGCCCACTTCACTTTTTCCTTGCCTCTCTTTCCTCCACATATGCAAAAATGCCATGTAAAGCGCACTATTGTACTTACTTTTACTTGCTCCTACAGGTGCTTAAGCTTGCCACATAGGCATAAAGTCTGATGTGGCAAGTTAATCAAGAAGAGAGAGACTAGTTTGGTGACCCAAGGAAGAAACGGTGCTAAGCACGTGTACCTAGGTGAAAAGACAATTTTGAGTCTATAGCTAATTAAATGAAGCAAACTTAGCAACACCATTTCATTGGAAGAGGTCACTCCTTGGCAAATGCAATACATACTAGTACTCCCTGTGTCCCATAATATAAGAACGTTTTTGGCACTACACTAGTGTCAAAAACGTTCTTATATTATGGGACGGAGGGAGTACGAAGAAAGAGATAGAGAGGAGTAAAAAAAATTACACTTATAGCCAACCTTGTTGTAGTATGAGTGACTAAGTGATGACTATGTATGACATGCCAATATCAGATAGCCTAACGCACAGTGTTAAATCTCCAAGGGCGCGACCGCGCGAGCGACGCGACGGTCGTGGTAGGCGCGACCATGATACGGGCTGCTGGCAGCCCTTGGATCTGAGATCAAACGGTCGCATGCTAAGTTGCTAAAAATTTGCAGAATAACCCTCCAGGATAGGATATTCACCCATAGGTCTAGAATCACGCCATGCAACCGTTCGATCTCAGATCCAAGGACTCTCGGAAGCCCGTATCATGGGAGAATGGAAAGCCACTACCCTGCCGTTCGCACGCTGGCAGTTCGCTCCTACTCGTCCCCACACGTCCTTCAATACTACGACGGTTCGCTCCTAGTCGTCCCGTCCATTCACATTACGGCAGTTCCACTAATCCTAACCCTCCTCCCAAATGCATGGCGTCCCAAATCTCCACGATCGGCGGTGAGTACAAGGTTAGAACCATCACCGGCGATGAGTTCGACGTCATCTACACCCGTTCTTCCGCGACGGTGAAAGGATGCCTTTCTCGCTTCAAATGCATGTTCGAAGACTCAGATGATGAGTGGGTCACTGGGCTAGATGTTGAGTACACCACAGTCCTGGGACGAAAGAAGGATCTAAAGGACGAAGAGAGGAAGAAGCCCGCCGTGATCCAGGTTTGCGTGCATGACTTATGCTTGGTCTACCACATATGTCATGCCGACGTTGAGTGCCAGGATTTGAAGGACTTCCTCGATAGCAACCTAGTCAAATTCGTTACTGTAGACTTTGGTAACGACAAAGAAGTCCTGCGTCGGATATGCCTCGTTGTAGGCAACACCTTCGACCTCCAGAAGAATCGGCTGGTGTCCTCTCGTCAGCCTTCAATGCTGACCCTGGCAGGAGCCATGGTTCTTCCTTCGTACGGTAAACTGGAGAAACCTCCATAAACGTTTCATCGTCATGCATGGCAGCGGAATGTACTAGATATAGACCACATCCACTACGCTACAATGGATGGCTACCTTTGCTTCAATATCTACAAGGGTTGGATGAAGAGCAACAGCCAAGTGTGCGGTTCAAGCAAAGAAGTATCGGCCAAGAGGAAGAGGGACAAGGACGAAGTCGAGGACATGGACGAGGACTCCGAGTAAGGTGGCAGTGTCGTTGCTCATGGTGGTTCTAATGCAGTGTCTACCGGAATAGTTGCAAAGTTTAATTTCAGGTGTGCTTAATTTAATTTGAGGGCAAGGTTGTTTTGTTTATTGGGGGCTCTGCTAGACCCCTATGTTGGAGATTGCCAAGGTTGTTTTCTTTTGTCAATAATGATAGGATCTCTGTGCGGGAATTTCTTCAATCCCAGGATCTTTACTCTATGTTTTATTTGGCTCTTTCTCATGAGGCTGCTGCTCAGTTACACATGCTGGAAGGTTGGATCATGCAGTTAGACAGAGACCCCACTGTACCTGATGTTTGGATATGGCCTGGTCAATCAGGAGGATACACTGTCAAGAGTTTTTACATGATCATGCGCTCACACTTACCTACAATACAACCTTGCAAATGGCTATGGCAGAGTAAGTGCACCATGAAGATCAAGGTGTTCGGCTGGCTATTGTTCTTTGACAGACTTAACACCAAGGATATGCTGGTTAGGAGACACTGGCGATCAAACCAGGATGACAATCTATGCCTCATTTGCAGTGAACTGGCGTATGAGGATAGAATCCATCTGTTTTTTAACTGCACCTTCAGCTGTAGAGTCTGGAGCTACTTGGGTATTGATTGGTCTGGAGGCTCAGATATTCTGCAATGTATCCTGCATGCCAGGTCCAGCTTCACACACCCTTTCTTCGTTGAAGTTATGCTAATAGCAGCATGGAATATTTGGATTTTGAGAAATGGCAGAACCTTCAGAGCTGAGAGAGCTACTTTCAGTGCTTGGAAGTGTAAATTCATCCATGATATTTCTTTGCTTGCTCATAGGGTGAAGGATTGTACAAAACCAAAACTCTTGGCTTGGGTTGCTTCTTTGTTGTAAAGCAGGTAGAGTTGGTTAGCCATAGGTAGACTCTTTTCCTTTTTCCTTCCTTGTATAGTCTGTAATTTGTTTGTACAGTTGTGCTTTCTTTAATAAAGGGCTGTGGGGCTTTGCCTCACAGTAAATATTCAAAAAAAATGTTTGTATATTCAACTGCTCTTCCTGTGCATCAGCCATTTGAATTGGTGATGGAGAAATCTGGAGTGAAAACAAGGTCTTCAGAGCAGACAATGCTACCTGCTGAAGCAGATATCTTGCTGGTTACAGATAGCTCTTCAGAGGAGGATTCAGAGGCAGATGACCAGTCCTATTATCCCCCTGAGGTGTATGTTCAAACTTGGCAGGGTTATATTACTCATATAATGCATATGTTGTATTGCAATGCTTAGTTTTTACATCATATACACAATATTGAATGCCATCTCCTTAGTTGACACATCATATATGCGATTGCCCTCTGCTCACTTACTTAGTATATAAATCGTATATTTGAATTATGTCATGCCATGATGTTTATATAGACAGCATGTATCTGAATTATGACATGCCAACCCATTTTCTAAAGACATAATATAGTTATACATCTCATCCTGTTTACATAGTCATCATATTTTAAATTATGTCATTCTATCCGTGAATTATATCATGCCATCATGTTTCCATCGACGGCATGTTTGTGATTTATGGCATGCCAACCACTTTAATAGACACATCGTATAGTTATATCATGTCATCCTGTTTACATAGTCATCATATTTTGAAGTATGTCATTCTATCCTGTTTAGTTAGCCATCATACATGTGAAATTGTGTCATACTATCCTGTTTAATTAGCCATCATATATGTAAAATTATGTCCTGCTATTCTGTTTGCTTAGACAACATAAATGTGAATTATTTCATGCCCTGTTTTCTTCCCTACTATCCATTGCATCTGTCTATCTTACAATGTCTGTACATTCAATTACTTTTCTTGTTTATCAGCCATTTCAATTGGAGGGAGTGATGGCAGTATCTGTGGGAGTAAAAACACGGTCTTCAGAAAAAAATCATGCTACCTGTCGATGCAGATAGAACCACGGTTATACTTGCCCAAGAACTAGCCCCACCACACATAACCCACACTCATGTAGATTGTACCCCTACCCAGTTGGACAGAGAACCAGCTACATCCCTTCTAACCCAACCCCAGCAGATAGACACCCAGTTCCCGTTGACACAGCACCGTCTCCACCACAGAGCACCCAAACACGAGCAGTTAGTAAGGCAACTGCAGTGCCCAAATCACGAGGACCACCACTCCAAACCCAAAGTCAACACTTAAAGCAGAAGAAGAATTGTTCTCAGGTCAGGTTCCGTAGCTGTGGTTCATACTACTTTGCTCTTGCATCACTGTATTTACGGATACCAACTAATTTCAAATTTGAAGGATGCAATTGAAACTCCAATGGCGCAACAGGTATGTTTTAAACCTATTTCTTCAACGTGTTTGGCTGTTTGCTGTTGTAACTTGCTCTATGTTGATTTCAGTTTCAATTGAATAAACAGTTATGTTCTCATGCCATGCACATTACAAGTGTTGTTATTGCTGTGTAATTTCCCACACTTATATTCTGTCTATGCTGCTTTGTCTTAAATAGATATGATTCAAACTGTATCTATCTTGATTTGGCAACATAAACTAGAATGATATAGACCATACAGTGACCATACTACATAGATATATGTTTGTTTCATGTTGTTATCCTGTCCACCTTACTACTGAACTGGTTTACCAAAATGAGTTTCATATACTACATTGTAAACCTAAGATGTGTTTGTTTGTTTCTCTTTTAGAACGCAGATAAAATATTGGAGAAGATTACCCTGTTATGCAATGGTAAAGAAAGTAATGCAGATAAGGTTCAAGATAATGAGACATCCCTGTTGGTCTCCAAGAAAGTTGATAAAAACTATATTGAAGACACTGAGACAACCCCAAAGTCCTGTCTTGATGTAGTGTTCGAGTTACTGGCTACCACTGCTGGCACCAGCTCTTCGAACTTGTTGCCTGAATCAGTTCGGCTTCTTGAGTCTCAACTTCAAGTTGAAAGACATCGATCAGATGTTATGCGACAGGAAGCCGAAGGACTGAGGAAGTCCCTGCAGAATTCAGATGCATACTTTCTGGTGCAACAGCAAGCGCTGGAGGACTTAAGCGCCAAACAAGAGAAAGTTAATAAGCTTGGTAAGCATCTTGCCAGCATTATGGGTACCCAGGATATTGTTTCTTGAGCTCTTCTGAAGTGGTTTCAGTTCTGGACTTGTTTTGCTGCGGCGTTTATATGCTGCTGTGTTCCCTATATTTGCACTGGTGGCGAACTTTGATGCCCAATGGATGTAATATGTGTAATAGCCGTGATAGCCTAGTGTAAGTTGCTTGCTTATTTATTTCCTTGTTGTCTTGTTTATTTGTTTGCTTGTAGTCAGTGCAGTTCTTTTTCTGCGGTTTGCTAGTGGCTGCAATAACCTATTTTTTAAAACTAGGCCACAATAACCATGAGCTAATATTTACTGTAGTGACACAGGGCCTCCTACGGGCCGTAGAAACAGTGGGCCTTCTACGGGCCATAGAAACAGTGGGCCTTCTACGGGCCGTAGAAACAGTGGGCCTTCTACGGGTCGTAGAAACAGTGGGCCTACTACGGGCCGTAGAAACAATGGGCCTTCTACGGGCCGTATCATCAATGGGCCTTATACGGGCTGTATGCTCGATTGGCCAAACAGACCGCATTCTGGCCGTAAACGGGCTAGAGTTGGAATCGTCCGTTCATGGGCCGACCATAACGGGCCATCGTTAATAGGTCGTATTTGATGACGCTATGAAAACGGCCAACGTATTAACGGACCACAAACGGGCCGACTGTAACCACGGGCTGAATTTGGCCCACAAGCAGAAAATGACAGTAACGGGCCGTAAGTAAACGAATGTTGGAAAATAGCCCAAGAATAATTGGGCTCTGAGAAGGCCGAAAGATAACATGGGCTGGAAACGGCCCAACGGAATAACAGGCCGTTAATGGGTATAAAGTGATACACTGTTCTTTACGAGCCAGTTTCACCACGGGCCGTTAATGGGTGTAAAGTGATACACTGTTCATTACGGGCCAATTTCACCACGGACCGTTAATAGGCCAAGAGTTACATAGGGCCTCATATGGGCCGAAAGACGTCATGGGCCATACATGGGCCAGAAGTGAAAACGAGCTGGAATCATATTGGATGGCCCAGATGACGCTACTGGGCCTAATTCGAATAGGGCGTAACGGGCCTTGGGTTAGCGGGCTGTAAATGGGCTATATGCGAACAGGCCGTTAACAGGCTTTCCATGGGCCGGCCCGCCACCTTTTGACCAAGTCAAACGGGCCGGCCTTTTCACAGGAATGGGCCTCTGTTGGGCCGTGCCACGTGTCGACGTATCATAAGCGCCTTCTGTCCAATGAGTGGATGACATCTGTCCCAGCGATGAGCCGACACGTGTTTCCTCCAGCCAATGATGATTTTACACGTGGAAAATCCCCATTGGTCGGGGCTGTTAACGGGTTATCGGATCCAAAACCCGACCCGATAGCTTAACGGCGTTCCGTTACGGTGGATGCCACGTGTCGGTCACCCTTGACGAAAGCACTTCTGTGACGCGCGATTTATCGTCATGGAAGTGGACACTTTCATGATGATAATTTTGGTAATGTCATGGAACACTTCTACGACAGCACAAGTATGACTATCTTGATTCTGTCATAAATTTGTCATGGATGTACATGCATGACGAAAAACGCGACCTACTGTGACAAACACGTATCATCACGGAAGTGTATTTTTTTTGTAGTGAATTATGAGAGTACGAAAATATAAGAACCATCATAAACACGAGGAAAGATTATCTGAATGAAAAGATGGTAAGGTTTGGAAATAAGCAAATAAGCCAGTCCCACTTTCTACCAAACTGATGATTATTTAGCAAATCTGATTCCACGGTGTAAGGAGTACCAGAATGCCAGCAACCATGTCACACGGCTTAAGCCGATATTCCCAGTAAGCCTCTGTAATGCCTAGACCAACATGGGACATATCAACAGCAGCAGAGCCTAGCCTTCGTACTCCACGAAAGCATGTACATTTTGAAAAATGATTAAAGAAACAACATAAAAGAGGAAAGTGGTGCACGATGTTTGGCTTCCTTGTTACTGAACCCATGTCCAGAAAATAAAGTAACCCTTAGAATCAGAAACACTACAGGAATTTATACATCCAATTCTATAAATGATGGTTGTTCATGACTCACTCAGTTTATCTGAGCTGAACAGAAGGATAGAACAATAAATCCACCAAGTGAGAACACATACATAAATTTAAGGACCACGTTCATACAAACTGAAATCAATAGCAGATGCAGAAATAAGAGTGTACATGAGAAGCATTCTTACTCTGTCACCAAGTCTGCAACCCCCTTGTGTTGGATATTATGCAGCTTAATAACAGCTTCCATTACAACCTAAAACGGATGGAAGACAAGAAAAACTGGCCTGAGAATTTATTCATCAAAATTAGAACGAGGGGGATGCGACGAATTTGCATAAGGGCATGGAATGGAAGTACCACGGCCCTCTTACGAAAATGGCGAACTGGGCACTTAGAAGGTCGTGAATTATGCAACACATAAAGCATAGTAGTATACCCCATATGTTTGTCTTCTCTTGGTTAGCAAAAGAACTAATTTGGACTCTCTAAATTGTCAAAATAGTGGAATTTGTCAAATTTATCCTCGGAAACCAATGAAACCAGTAGTTGTCATCACATTAACCAGCACGGCTTGAAACTAAGTGGCATCGCAATCGAAGCAAGCAATTCCATCTACGAATTGAAACACAGGCAGAACCTAGGCGAAGCAATCCCACCACACCAAGAGAGCGCCGACGAGAAAAAGGGGATCTGAAACGCACCTCGGCACCGGCCTTGGTGGCGGCCTGGATGGGGAGGGGAGGCCCACATTTATCAATGGCATCTCGAGGTATCGGCGGACGGTTCACTGACCTGCTTGAGGTCCGCGAGGGAGAGGCCGGACATGGCCAAGAACTTGGTGGCATTGGCGCCCGTGACGCGCCCGCCTCCATCTGCAAGGACAGCCGGGGACGCAGCCACCAGAGAATCAGTGAAGTGTCGTCCATCCCCTCCCAATCCTTCGGTTTGGGGGCGCTAGTGGTGGGAACCGCAAAGTTTGCAAAACACGCACCTGGATCGGCGAGGAGGAACCAGTCGGCATAGATCCTCTGGTGCTCCTCAGCCCACGGCGGCGGCGGACCGCGCAATCTCCATCCATGGTCTCCCTCCTCGCGTCGGCGGCGGCTGACGAGGTGCGGGTGCTCCCCCTCCTGGATCCGTTGGCCCTCCTCCTCCTGCTGCCGAATCCCAAGACGCCAGCAGCATCCTGCACCGCCGAGGGCGCCCGATGGGAGAGCAGCGACGGCGGCGAGCTTGGTGACGGGAGAGGAACGGGAGGAGAGGATGACGGGAGCGCAGTGGTGGTGATGGCTGCAGGGAGCGAAGAAGAGGGAGTGTTGGCTAGGTTTTTCACGCAATGGCGAACTGGAGAGAAGTAGGCGTCCCCATCCGTTCCCTAGCCAGCCATAGCATGCCACGCACGGGCCTAGCACACGAAATACCACCCATACCCTTGGCGGGATGTGAAAATTACAGGCGGTGGCATGACATTTTGACCGCGAAAGACATACACCGGGAGCCTCTCCAGGCACAGCCACCGACAGCCGCGGCCCACCAGCGTGGGGCCCCACATGTCAGCGAGACCCAACCGGAAACCACAGAGCGAGCGATAGCGTGTGGGAGTAGTAACTATTCATTGTAGCAGTAACTCGGTTCGATCCGACGGCGGTGGACATCCAGGAGCGAGATTTGACGGTCCAGAACGCATCAATAATTCAATCCGACGGCCGACAGTGGCTAAGCTCTGAGAGAGCTCATGTTCTCCCAACTAACATATTGCTGGATGCTCTTAAGTGAGAGGGTTTGATTTTCCTTATAGATTAAATGTGAACCAATTGAAGGAATTTTCTGATGAATTGCCCGCAAGTAATTAGACTTGTACTATGTCTGTAGTTTCCTTGTATATTTACTAATTAAACCCATTAAGCTACGCAGGAAGGGCGGCCAACCAGCTATGCCACATGGCGCAAGCTGGTTGGCCGCGGTGAGAACTTTTTTGGAATTTTTTTAGATGAAGGTGTGGATTATTTTTATATGTATTTTTTCTTTTTAGACGAAGATGAGGACCTTTGGTATTTTTTAAATGAAGGGTTATGCAAAGTGGCATTTGCTGATAGGCTGCGGTGGTAATTTTTTTTACTTTTCTTTAAATGAAGGTGAGGATTTTTTTTTGAGATGCTTTCTTACACGAAGGCGAGGACTCTATGTATTTTTTTAAATGAAAACATGCGCACAACTTCCTCTTAAGCGGCGCCACAAGGTGGCGCCCCAACCCCTAGTGAAAGACAACAACGATCGCTGCCCATGTAGTTTGTTGGCCGACCAGGCCAACTCAACAACCAGATCGACAGAAATCCTGACTGCACCCATGACCAATAATGACCTGAACCGTTGGAACCGCGCACCCCACCCGAAACCACTGGAACGGAAGAAAGCCAAGTGAACCGAACAGGCGATTTATAGGCCAGGGGAGAGCGCGATGAGTGAGAACATACTAGCGCGACCAGACCAACTTGCCAACAGGCAAGGCCACAATGTCCAAAGGTTGGCAAGAGATTCTAAAGCACGTTGACCAAACACGAAAGTTAAGCAATCTATTGGCGGCACATATAGCAGGCATTCCTTTTTATGAATGCCACGAATACAAGGCACAACTATGGAGTGAAAAAACTTATGAACAACATATTTTACGAGTGATCCAAAAAGGGACACAAAACATACGCAACAGAGAAAGTAATTATATTCATAGTATGTTTGTATTTAACTTGTAAGATGACCCGTTGCGCCATTGGCATAGAGACCAACTGCTACCCGAAAGTTAAGTGAACTATTTGAAGGATTTTTTTACTCATCTATCTCCAAATGATTATGTTTGTATTGTTGATGGTGTCATACACCGGGGTGGCTCACCCAGAGGAGCCTGGCAGAAGACCTGCCCAAGGGCCCACAAGGCTCAGCGTTGGAGGGGAAACCGAAGAAGAGGATAAGCGCCTTGCAACCAACTTGGTCTCCAAGCACTAAAAAACACTTCCGTGATGACACGTCTTTGTCACAGTAGGTCGCATTTTCTGTCATGCATGTACATCTATGACGATTTTATGACAGAGTCAAGATAGTCATACCTATGCTGTCGTAGAAGTGTTCCATGACAATACTGAAATTACCATCATGGACTCCACTTTCATAACAATAAATGTCGCGCCATGGAAGTGTTTTCGTCAAGGGTAACCGACACGTGGCTTTCACCGTAACGGGTCGCCATTAAGCTATCTGGTTCCGGTTTGCATCCGATAACCCATTAACAGCCCAGACCAGTGGGGATTTTCCACGTGTAAAATTCTCATTGGCCAAAGGAACAACGTGTCGGCTCACCATTGGAACAGGTGTCATCCATTCAATGGACAAGAGGCGCCTATGACATGTCGACATGTGGCATGACCCAACAGTGACCCATTTAGCTTAAAAAGGCTGGCCCATTTGACTTGGTCAAAAGCTAGTGGGCCGACCCATGAAAAGCATGTTAACGGTCTATTCGCATATAGCCCATTTTACATCCCGGTAACTCACGGCCTGTTATGGCCTTTTCGAATTCGGCCCAACAGCGTCATGTGGGCCGTCCAGTATAATACCAACATGTTGTCAGTTTGGGCCCATGTATGGCCCATGTCGTCTTTCGGCCCATATGAGGCCTTTTGTATCTTTGGGCCCTTTAATGGCCCATGGTGACTCTGGCCCATAATAAATAGTAAATTGCTTTATACCCATTAATGGCCCATGATTCACATGGGTCGTTTCTAGCCCGTGTTAGCTTCCGGCCTACTGAGGGCCCATAAATTTTTGGGCTCCTTTCCGGCCCTCGATTACTTCCAGTCCGTTACTGGCCTGTTCTCCTAATGGTCCAAATTCAGCTCGTGGTTAGAATCGGCCCATTTGTGGCATGTTAACCCATTGCGCTGTTTCCAACCCGTCATGTATTCGGGCCCATTAACGACCTGTTATGCCTATGACAGAATTAAGCCTTTGCTGTTGATACGTCTCCAATGTATCTATAATTTTTTATTGTTCCATGCTATTATATTATCTGTTTTGGATGTTTAATGGGCTTTAATATGCTATTTTATATTATTTTTGGGACTAACCTATTAACCGGAGGCCCGGTGCCAATTTCTGTTTTTTTGCCTATTTTAGAGTTTCGCAGAAAAGGAATACCAAACGGAGTCCAAACGGAATGAAACCTTCGCGATGATCTTTGTTGGACCGAAAGCAATCCAGAAGACCTGGAGTTGAAGTCTGGAACGCCACGAGGAAGCCACGAGGCAGGAGGGTGCGCCCAGGGGGGTAGGCGCGCCCCCACCCTCGTGGGCCCCTCGTAGCTCCATCGACGTACTTCTTTCGCCTATATATACTCTTATACCCTAGAAACATCAGGGGGAGCCACGAAACCACTTTTCCACCACCGCAACTGTAGGCGTTCTGGGAACGAGGGTCCCCAGACTTGCCTGCCTGCGGCCCACGGCGTGGCTCCACTCGCGGCCCAGTACGGCCTGTCTTCACCAGCAAGCACTCAAGACCCTCGCGAGGGGCCAAGCCTCGTGAGGCGGACGACACGAGACCTCCTCGGGAGCGGTCTCGCCAAGCCAGCTCGCGAGGGGCGGAGAGATCAAGGCAAGGAAAACCTCGCGAGGTTCCTACGACGTCAGCCATGACGACCAGGATCAGGTGGGCGCCAGCGCACACAGTGTCCTCGTTTCCTCTTTGGTGCTCAGGAGGCAAGCGCAGGCCATGAGTACCGAGGCATCAGGCAAAGGTTTCCATATCGGTGCAACGAGACCAAGGCCAGCAGGACGGCAGGACAGAGGTCACCATGGAGCCCAAGACGGCATCACCACCAGAGCCTTTGGCAGGCGAAGACTACTTTTGTCAGGATAGCCTGTACTAGCTGTCCCCTTTCAAATTGGCCGTTGTTGGCTCCCTTCCCGCTCAATATTTGGGGAGAGGACCAGAGCCTCTATAAATAGGACTAGCCACCACAGTAGGAGGCAACCTGGAAGGGATTCAGATCATCCTCATCCACGCACCCACCAAGCACAAGAGCACCTTCTCCTCAGGAGGCTGTTCTTCCCCTTGTACTGTTCATCCTCAGCCCAAGAGGCAATCCACCACACCACACTGGAGTAGGGTATTACACCACATCGGTGGCCCGAACTAGTATAAATCTTGTGTCCCTTGTGTTGCGAGTTCGTCGAGCCTAGCCTTTGAGATCGCGGCGAGGTTGAGGGCGTGATTAGGTAGGAGGAGATCTTTGTGCACACCCCAGAGTTCGAACCTCAAGGGTTTTGCCGAAACCCGAAATCTGACATTTGGCACGCCAGGTAGGGGTGCACCGGAGCTTCCCTTCCATCGATCTGCGCTTCGCCACCACCGCGCTACGCCCCCATGGCAAGCGCTGCTCTCCCTGCTTCGACGACCAATGCCAGCGGCGCGGCCAGGGGGCTCCGAGCCTTGGCCCCTGCCTTACGGCAGGTACAGTGGCCGCCCAAGTTCAAGCCAGAGATGCCACTGCGCTACAACGGCACGGCGGACCCGGTGGCCTTCCTGCTGGCATACGAGAAGGCCGTCCTTCAGGCCGGAGGCGACGACAAGGTCATGGCCAACTGGCTTCCCATGGCCCTCACTGGCGTGCAGCGCACCTAGCTGCTCAACCTCCCCGGATCCACGGTGGCATCTTGGGAAGAGTTGCGCGGCCTCTTCGTCGCGCGCTTCGCGGCACCGGGGCCCCATGCAATCGTGGCTCTCCTCGGCGGCTCGCAGGCGCTGCCCTCGGACCGTCACGCGAAGCCGTTCTTTCGCCAGATAGGCGTCGCCTCTATGCGGCAGGGGGCTCCCCCGGGTTGGGTGGCGCCCAAGGCCGACCTGACCTTCAGTTCGGAAGATCACCCCGTCACCACCATAGGCTCGGGCGTGCTCCCGATGCTTTGCACGCCCACCATCTGCCATGTAGCCGTCACCAAGACCCTCATCGACGGTGGCGCCGGCCTCAATGTGCTCTCGATGGAGGCCTTCAGCCTCCTTCATGTACCACTCGAGCGGCTCCGCCCCAGCAAGCCTTTATCCGGCGTCGAAGTCGGCTCCTCCAGCCCCCTGGGGCAGATCCGTCTTCCCGTGACCTTTGGCACCCGCGACAACTACCGCACCGAGCTGATCGACTTCGACGTCGCTCACATCGGCCTCCCGTACAACGCTATCCTAGGGTACCCGGCCCTAGCTCAGTTCATGGCGGCAACCCATCCGGCCTACAACCTCATGAAGATGCCTGGGAGCAAGGACGTCTCCACCATAGTGGGGGACACCAAGGAGGCTCTGGCGGCACTCAAGCTTGCTTTCAAGACTGCTGCAGCAGCGCGACCTGCCGATGCGGGTACCTCTGGAGCTAAGGCGGCCGCACCGACCAAGAAGAAGCAGTTGCTCACTCAAGACCAGGCGGAAACCAAGCAAGTGTCGGTCGAGGAAGACAGGTCCTCAGGGGCCGCCTTCACCATAGGCGTCAACCTCGACCCCGGCCAAGAAGAGACACTGGTGAAGTTCTTGCGTGCAAACAAGGAAGTGTTCGCCTGGGAACCCGATCAGCTGGTAGGGGTTCCAAGAGGAGTAATTGAGGATCACTTGAAGGTCTGCCCCAACGTACGCCCTGTGAAGCAAAGGGCGCGGCGGCAATCCACGAAGAAGCAGGCCTTCATCGTCCAAGAAACCCGCAAGCTGGAAGCGGCTGGCGTCATTCGCGAGGTCCAGTACCCTGAATGGTTGGCAAACCCCGTCGTCGTGCCCAAGAAAGGCGGGAAGGAGCGCATGTGTGTCGACTTCACCAACCTCAACAAGGCCTGCCCCCAAGATCCGTTCCCGCTTCCACGCATCGACCAGATCGTCGACTCCACCGCCGAGTGTGACCTGCTGTGTTTCCTAGATGCAGTCTCAGGCTACCACCAGATCAAGATGGCAGTTGAAGACGTCGAGTAGACGGCCTTCCTGACCCCGTGCGGGGTATACTGCTACACTTGCATGCCGTTCGGGCTGCGCAACGCGGGCGCAAACTTTCAACGGCTGATGCACATCGCCCTGGGCCGGCAGCTCGGGAGGAATGCTGAAGCCTATGTCGACGACATTATGGTGAAATCTCGGGAGGCGAGAACCCTGATTCAAGACCTGGAGGAGACCTTTGAGAGCCTGCGTAAGGTAGACTTGAGGCTTAACCCGGAGAAGTGCTTGTTTGGCGTCCCTTCCGGCAAGCTGCTGGGTTTCCTCGTGTCTCACAGGGGGATCGAGGCGAACCCAGAGAAGGTCAAGGCAATCGAAGACATGAGTCCACCGCAGACCCTCAAGGAGATGCAGAAGCTCGCCGGTCGAGTGACTGTGTTGGGGCGCTTCATCTCCAAGCTGGGAGAGCGCACCCTACCGTTCTTCAAGCTGATGAAGAAGAAAGGCCCATTCGAGTGGACTCCCGAGGCTGACCAAGCATTTCAAGACCTCAAGAGGTACCTGACCAGTCCGCCAGTAATGGTAGCACCTCGACCCCTCGAGCCCTTGGTGCTCTACCTGTCTGCCACGCCCACTCCGCCAGCGCAGCGCTGGTGGCCCTCAGAGAAGAGCGCCAGGTCAAGGGCCCGCCAAGCAGAACCACCAGGCCGGATGAGGCGGCGCGGCATAAAGGCGACGCTCCTGAAGCAGCTGCCGCTTTGGCAGACCGCCAAGCCCCGGAAGCCGAAGACCCCGAAGAAACACCTCAACCCTCAGGAGCCGAAGACTCCGCGGGCTCTCCCGCCCTCGTCGAGCACCCGGTGTACTTCGTCAGCACAGTGCTACGGGATGCGAGGGCACGATACCCCATGCCTCAGAAGATCCTGCTCACGCTCCTGGTGGCCTCGCGCAAGCTGCGCCACTACTTCCAGGGTCACCCCATCAAAGTCGTCTTGGCTTATCTGCTGGAAAGAGTGCTCAGGAGCCCAAATGCTGCCGGACGAGTCGCTGAATGGAACATCGAGCTGCAAGCGTTTGACTTGGAGTTCAGCACGACCAGGGTCATCAAGGGGGCCGCGCTCACAGATTTTGTGGCAGAATGGACCGACGCCCCAGAACCCGAAGCAGGCGAGAATCAATCCCTATCTCCAGGAAGCGAGGCGCCAGACGGCTGGGTCATGTACTTCGACGGCGTGTTCTCACGCCAGGGCGCGGGGGCTGGTGCAGTGCTTGTCTCGCCCACTCAGGACAAGCTTTACTACGTCGTGCAGCTTTGCTTCCAGCAGGGCGAGAAGGTCTCCAACAACATAGCTGAGAACGAAGGCCTCATAGCTGGCCTTAAGGCTGCGGCAGCCCTGGGGGTGAAGCGCCTCACCATCAAGGGCGATTCGCAGCTCCTCGTCAACTTCTCCAACAAGGTGTACGAGCCAAAGGACGAGCACATGGAGGCATACCTCGCGGAGGTACGCAAGATGGAGAAGCAGTTCTTGGGCCTGGAATTGCAGCATGTACCCCGTGGCGCCAACAAGGAAGCCGACGACATCGCCAGGAGGGCGTCCAAGCGGCTACCCCAGGAGCCTGGCGTCTTCGAGGAGCGGCTCTTCAAGCCATCAGCAACACCACCACTTTCAAGAACAGCACTACCTCGGGAGGAACTCCCCCACCCACCTCCCTCGGGAGCCCCGGCTTGTGGCCCGACCTCAGGAGCGCGCCTGCTCTTGGCGCTCGAGCCTCAGGAGGGGTGCTGGACCAAAGAATTCAACGTGTACCTGACGCAAGGGACGCTGCCAGAGAAGGAGGAGGACATGGAGCGTGTAGCCCGACAAGCCATGGCCTACTCCATCCAGGACGGTGAGTTATACAGAAAGCGGCCGAATGACGTTTCCCTGCGTTGCATCTCCAGGGAGCAGGGGAAAGAGCTGCTGGCCAACGTACACGGCGGAGACTGCGGGCATCATTCGTCGTCACGAACCCTCGTCGGCAAGGTGTTCCGCAGCGGATTCTACTGGCCTACGGTACTCAACGACGCCACTGAGCTGGTGAGGTCCTGTGAAGCCTGCCAGTTCCACGCCAAATAGATCCATCAGCCGGCTCAGGGCCTCCAGACCATCCCGCTCTCGTGGCCATTCATGGTCTGGGGGTTGGACATCTTGGGCCCGTTCCCTCGAGCGCCTGGGGGCTACCGCTACCTCTACGTCGCCATCGACAAGTTCACCAAGTGGGCGGAGGTGGAAGCCGTCCGCACCATCCCGGCCGGTTCCGCGGTCAAGTTCATCAAAGGTCTCGTGAGCCGGTTTGGGGTCCCCAACCACATCATCACCGACAACGGCTCGCAGTTCACTAGTAACCTCTTCAAGACATATTGTGCTAACCTTGGAACGCAGATCTGCTATGCTTCGGTGGCGCGCCCCCGGAGCAATGGACAGGCCGAACACGCCAACGCAGAGGTCCTGAGAGGCCTCAAGTCCAGGACCTTCAAGAAGAAGCTCGAGGCCTGCGGCAGGGGCTTACACGACGAGCTCCAATCCGTGTTGTGGTCCATCCGCACCACTGCCACCAAGCCGACGGGCAAGACCCCATTCTTCCTCGTCTACGGGGTTGAAGCAGTTCTCCCTCACAAGGTCAAGCATCGCTCCGCGCGGGTCTTGGGGTTCAATGAGACGCAGCAGGACACCATGCGGGGGATGGACCTCGTGCTGGGGGAGGAACGCCGCCGTGAAGCTACGCTGCGGGCGGCAAGATACCAGCAGGCGCTGCAACGGTACCATTGTCGGAGCATCCGCTCCAGGACGCTCGAGGTGGGTGACCTCGTGTTATGGCGGATGCTCTCCAGGGAAGGGCTGCATAAACTCTCACCCATGTGGGAGGGCCCGTTTAGGGTCGCCCACGTCTCCAGGCATGGCGCCGCGCGCCTGGAGACGCAGGACGGGGTACCCATCCAGAACTCCTGGAACATCCAGCACCTCCGGAAGTTCTACCCATGAAGAAAGGCCCAGCGCCTGTGAAGAAGGCCCAGTGCCTGTGAAGGTCTTCACTCATGACACTCTCACGTAATAATGAGTGGGGCTGTACACGCCCCGGATTCTCAGAAGCGCCGCCCTCGGGCCTCTGGGGCTCCCTCCCACGTCCTAGTGGCAGCACTTAGCTCCGCGCTGGTGAGAAGACAAGACGACTAGACTAGGTGCCGGACGCGGCTTTTCATTTGCTTTCTGTAGTTGGCTTGCCCTTCTTCTATCGAAATTCGCTTTCTGGTGTCGCTTGTTGGTCTTGTTTCCTCGACTTCCGCCTCTGTTTCTGCCTTTGGTTCTTTGTTTGGCCTGCACCCTCTCTCGCGTTCCTCGCGAGGGGGCTGGGCAGGTGCTCTCGTGTCCTCGTGAGCATCTTGCCTGTTTTTCGCGAGGCACCCTCGTTCGAGCCCGCAAGCTGGCGCGCCTCTCTTAATTTGTGCCCCTCGTGTACCGCGATACGAGGCGTTGGGTCGTGGCCAGAGACGCCTGCGGCCAGGGCTTGGATCTCCTAACAAATTTTTGCAGTTCCTCTTCGCCAGGTACTAAGGAACGCGCACCTCGCGAGGCGGAAACTACCTCAAGCGCGTCAAGCTAAGTTTTTCCTACGTGCCTACATAAAACATTGATATTGCGACATGGCACAGGAATGATAAACGCAACATAACAACTTGAAAACCATAGTTTGTTGCATGCCCCCACGGACCCCATACTTGTCTCTCTCAGTACAGGAAGGAAAAGAAGAACGAAACAAAAGCGGCGCATGCCCCCGCAGCAGCTCGCGAGGACGGGCCCATGGCGCTCTCCCGAGCTCAGCCGGACCCTTCCTCGCGCTTCACTAGGGCGCGACGGCGAGACGACCCGCTGCCACCTTCGAAGCAGGCGCGGCGGCGTGGCAGTTGGTCGTAGCCACCGCTGCTGGAGCCGTCGCTGGAGGGTGAACTACCGTAGCTGGGCACGAGATCGTCCTCACCCTCATCCTGACCATCGCCAAGACCAAGCACATCATCGCCGTCGTTGTCCTCGGGGCAGCACCCGGCACGGCGGCCGTCTTCTCCGAACACCCTCACGTAAAGGGTCGCGTTGCTGTCGTACTTGAAGTGGAGAGTGCACCGCCTGCCCAGGCCACGCGCGCGGGCAAACGTCTGCCAGCCGCGAGCCAGAGCCACATTGCCGGCGACGGAGGTCTCGACCGTGACCCAAGAAGCCTTGCTGCAACAACCGTCCGCTTGCAGCCAGATCCCTCTTGGACCTGTGGCCGACAGTTCGTTGGCGAAGAAGCGCGGAAGCTGAAGCCAGGAGCCGGCAGGGTTCTCCGACCACACCACAAACTCCGGCAGCACCTTCGCCGAGTGGAAGCATGGCCGAGGAGGCCGCGCGACCATGGCGCACCTACCTTCATCAACGGGGCTGCCTCGACACGGGCGGCCCCCACCACGCGAAGGAGCACCGCCGCGGCTTCGGGGAGCCGCGGCGGGGGTCGCGGAATGCTTGCGAGCGCGGCCGCGTCCACGCTTGGGCGGCGGAGAGCCGGGCTCCTCCCGGCGAGCTTTCCCCTTCTCCGCGGCCGAAAACCTCTTCGCAGGCGCCATGGGAGTCGCTACTGGCAATGGAGCAAGGAAGGAGAAGCGAGTGGAATGGGAAGGAATGGGCGACGCGGGCTGCGCCCCTCCCCATTTATAGCAGGCGAAGGCCAACCAGCGCCGCCCATGATCACATGTAATGATGGGTTTTCCTTGCATGCAGCAGGGACTCGTCAAATCGGGCGGTTGCCGAGGCAGCGTGGGGAAGCGGAGACGCCCACGTCCAATCAATCGCCACGCGTCGACCAAGGCCGCAGGCTGTTGGGGCCCGCGGCGCTCCGCACTTGCCCTTTGGCTTCGCCTCGAAGCCAAGTCCGAGCGCACCTTGGGCCCGGGGGCTACTGTCGGCGTTCTGGGAACGGGGGTCCCCAGACTTGCCTGCCTACGACCCACGGCGTAGCTCCACTCGCGGCCCAGTATGGCTCGTCTTCACCAGCAAGCACTCAAGACCCTCGCGAGGGGCCAAGCCTCGCGAGGCGGACGACACGAGACCTCCTCGGGAGCGGTCTCGCCAGGCCAGCTCGCGAGGGGCGGAGAGATCAAGGCAAGGCGGACCTCTCGAGGTTCCTACGATGTCAGCCATGACGACCAGGATCAGGCGGGTGCCAGCGCGCACAGTGTCGTCGTTTCCTCTTTGGCACTAAGGAGGCAAGCGCAGGCGATGAGTACCGAGGCATTAGGCAAAGGTTTCCATATCGTGCAACGAGACCAAGGCCAGCAGGACGACAAGATGGAGGTCACCGTGGATCCCAAGACGGCGTCACCACCAGAGCCTTTGGCAGGCGAAGACTACTTTTGTCAGGATAGCCTGTACTAGCTGTCCCCTTTCAAATTGGCCGTTGTTGGCTCCCTTCCCGCTCAATATTTGGGGAGAGGACCAGGGCCTCTATAAATAGGACTAGCCACCATAGTAGGAGGCAACCTGGAAGGGATTTAGATCATCCTCATCCACGCACCCACCAAGCACAAGAGCACCTTCTCCTCAGGAGGCTGTTCTTCCCCTTGTACTGTTCATCCTCAGCCCAAGAGGCAATCCACCACACCACACTGGAGTAGGGTATTACACCACATCGGTGGCCCGAACCAGTATAAATCTTGTGTCCCTTGTGTTGTGAGTTCGTCGAGCCTAGCCTTTGATATCGCGGCGAGGTTGAGGGCGTGATTAGGCAGGAGGAGATCTTCGTGCGCACCCCAGAGTTCAAACCTCAAGGGTTTTGCCGGAACCCAAAATCCGACAGCAACCTTCTGTACCCGTGAGATCCCATCTTGGGGCCTTTTCCGGTGATCTGCCGGAGGAGGAATCGATCATGGAGGGCTTCGACATCAACACCATAGCCTCTCTGATGAAGCGTGAGTAGTTTACCACAGACCTTCGGGCCCATAGTTATTAGCTAGATGGCTTCTTCTCTCTCTTTGATTCTCAATACAAAGTTCTCCTCGATGTTCTTGGAGATCTATTCGATGTAATACTCTTTTGCGGTGTGTTTGCCGAGATCTGATGAATTGTGGATTTATGAACAAGATTATCTATGAATATTATTTGGTTCTTCTCTGAATTCTTATTTGCATGATTTGATATCTTTGCAAGTCTCTTCGAATTATTGATTTAGTTTGGCCTACTAGATTGATCTTTCTTGCAATGGGAGAAGTGCTTAGCTTTGGGTTCAATCTTGCGGTGTCCTTTCCCAATGACAGTAGGGGCAGCAAGGCACGTATTGTATTGTTGCCATCGAGGATAAAAATATGGGGTTTATATCATATTGCTTGAGTTTATCCCTCTACATCATGTCATCTTGCTTAATGTGTTACTCCGTTCTTATGAACTTAATACTCTAGATGCATGCTGGATAGCGGTCGATGTGTGGAGTAATAGTAGTAGATGCAGAATCGTTTCGGTCTACTTGACACGGACGTGATGCCTATATTCATGATCATTGCCTTAGATATCTTCATAATTATGCGCTTTTCTATCAATTGCTCGGCAGTAATTTGTTCACCCACCGTAATACATGCTATCTTGAGAGAAGCCACTAGTGAAACCTATGGCCCCCGGGTTTCTTTCCTATTATATTACATCTCTTTTATTTACATCGCATCCCGTTTACTATTTTGCAATCTTTACTTTCCAATCTATACAACAAAAATACCAAAAATATTTACTTTACTATCTCTATTAGATCTCACTTTTGCGAGTGACCGTGAAGGGATTGACAACCCCTTTATCGCGTTGGTTGCAAAGTTCTTGATTGTTTGTGCAGCTACTAGGTGACTTGTGCGTTGTCTCCTACTGGACTGATACCTTGGTTCTCAAAACTGAGGGAAATACTTACGCTACTTTGCTGCATCACCCTTTCCTCTTCAAGGGAAAACCAACACATGCTCAAGAGGTAGCAAGAAGGATTTTTGGCGCCGTTGCCGGGGAGATCTACGCCAAGTCAAGACATACCAAGTACCCATCATAAACTCTTCTCCCTCGCATTCCATTATTTGCCATTCGCCTCTCGTTTTCCTCTCCCCCACTTCTAAAATGATTTTAGAAAACCTTTGCCTTTTCTTCGCCCCTCTTCCGTTCGTCTCTTTTCGCTTGCTTCTTGTATGCTTGTGTGTTGGATTGATTGTTTGTCACGATGGCTCAAGATAATACTAAATTGTGTGACTTTTCCAATACCAACAACAATGATTTTATTAGCACTCCCATTGCTCCTACTACCGATGCTGAATCTTGTGAAATTAATACCGCTTTGTTGAATCTTGTTATGAAAAATCAGTTTTCTGGCCTTCCTAGCGAAGATGCCGCTACCCATCTTAACAACTTTGTTGATTTGTGTGATATGCAAAATAAGAAAGATGTGGATAATGATATTGTTAAATTGAAGCTATTTCCGTTTTCGCTTAGAGATCATGCTAAAACTTGGTTCTCTTCTTTGCCTAAAAATAGTATTGATTCATGAATAAGTGCAAAGATGCTTTTATCTCTAAGTATTTTCCTCCCGCTAAGATCATCTCTCTTAGGAACGATATTATGAATTTTAAGCAACTTGATCATGAGCATGTTGCACAAGCTTGGGAGAGGATGAAATTAATGATACGTAATTTCCCTACACATGGTTTGAATTTGTGGATGATTATACAAATTTTTTTGCCGGATTGAATTTTGCTTCTAGAAATCTTTTAGATTCGGTAGCGGGAGGCACTTTTATGGAAATCACTTTAGGAGAAGCTACTAAACTCCTAGACAATATTATGGTTAATTATCCTCAATGGCACACCGAAAGATCCACTAGTAAAAAAGTTCATGCGGTTGAAGAGATTAATGTTTTGAGTGGAAAGATGGATGAACTTATGAAATTGTTTGCTAATAAAAGTGTTTCTTCTGATCCTAATGATATGCCTTTGTCCACTTTAATTGAGAATAATAATGAATCTATGGATGTTAATTTTTTTGGTAGGAACAATTTTGGTAACAACGCGTATAGAGGAAACTTTAATTCTAGGCCGTTTCCTAGTAATTCCCCTAATAATTATGGTAATTCCTACAACAACTCTTATGGAAATTTTAATAAGATGCTCCCTGATTTTGAGACTAGTGTTAAAGAATTTATGAATTTGCAAAAGAATTTTAATGCTTTGATTGAAGAAAAATTGCTTAAGATTGATGAGTTGGCTAGGAACGTGGATATAATTTCTCTTGATGTTGATTCTTTGAAACTTACACTACTGGAATCAGCTAATTTGCCATCTGCCAGCTCTTTGCCGTCTGCTAGCTGACGGCAAAGAAGCTCTTTGCCATCAGCTACCCAAAAGCAGACGGCAAAGAAAAGGCTGACGGCAAAGAAGCTCTTTGCCATCTGCCAGCTCTTTGCCGTCCGCCAGCGGACGGCAAAGACTCGTTTGAAAAAATCTTAACGGCCCACCTCTTTGCCGTCCGCTAGCAGACGGCAAAGAGGCACAAAGGCGGACGGCAAAGAGGGCACTTGACTAACGGCAGGTACCCCCCCGCCCGTTACTCACTTCCTCCTCGCCCTTCTCCTCCCACCCCGCCGCCGCCGCCCCGTCGCCCCACCGCCCCGGCTCCCCGCCGCCCCACCGCCCCGTCGC